>NC_142956.1:2891897-2899397 GCF_046866305.1 Octopus bimaculoides
TCAACCCATATACGTGCATGCACACACATCTATCTATCTATCTATCTATCTATCTATCTATCTATCTATCTATCTATCTATCTACCTATTTATCTATCTATCTATCTACCTATTTATCTATCTATCTATCTATCTATCTATCTATCTATCTATCTATCTATCTATCTATCTATCTATCTATCTATTTATCTATCTATCTATCTACCTACCTACCTATCTATCTATCTATGGTGATTCCTCCATCTTCACGGATGATTACTGTCTCCTTGTGCTTCGTCATTGTGAATGGCGTTTCTGACTATCCGTCCATGACCTCTCAGATGACAAATTCAATTCCATTGCAGATCTGCATGGCTTCGAGCATAGGTGACAGACAAAAGCTTCAACTTACTGTTCACTTCCAACTGGTTACGTCTGCACAAGTCGCCATTTTTCCATCGCCATGGGACCGCCAGACGAAATCACCACAAAGCGACATGTGAACGTCATTGGATTATAATGAGTAGCGGAACCCGTGAATAGTTCACGGAATTAATGATAAACTTATTGGGTTCATTCTAGAAACTTTTTCCAAAAAACCTGAAAGAGTAGCCTGTGTTGTGTCTGTTGTTGCTGTTGGCACTCCGTCGCTTACGACGTCGAGGGTTCCAGTTGATCCGATCAATGGAACAGCCTGCTCGTGAAATTAACGTGCACGTAGCTGAGCACTCCACAGACACGTGTACCCTTAACGTAGTTCTGAGGATATTCAGCGTAACACAGTGTGACAAGGCTGACCCTTTGAATTACAGGTACAACAGAAACAAGAAGTAAGAGTGAGAGAAAGTTGTGGTGGAAGAGTACAGCAGGGTTCGCCACCATCCCCTGCCGGAGCCTCGTGGAACTTTAGGTATTTTCGCTCAATAAACACCCACAACGCCCGGTCTGGGAATCGAAACCGCGATCCTATGACCGCGAGTCCGCTGCCCCAACCACTGGGCCATTGCGCCTCCACGTTGTGTGTGTATAGAAACATAATCACACATTTGATAATCAGCGAGCTGGCAGAAACGTTAGCACGCCGGGCGAAATGCTTAGCGGTATTTCGTCTGCTGTTACGTTCTGAGTTCAAATTCCGCCGAGGTCGACCTTGCCTTTCATCCTTTTGGGGTCGATTAAATAAGTACCAGTTACGCACTGGGGTCGGTATAATCGACTTAATCCGTTTGTCTGTCCTTGTTTGTCCCCTCTGTGTATAGCCCCTTGTGGGTAGTAAAGAAATAACACATCTGCTAATCGATGAAAAGCGAAAGATCGTCTAATTTATAGAAACCAGGGGGACCCGTGAATATTTCACGGAAATAATGGTAAACTTACTGGGTTATTTCTGAAATTGGTATCCCAAAATCCTGAAAGTGTAACCTGTGTTGTTTCTGTACGAAAAAACAATCGCTTATCTGTTATCATTGAAAAATGAATGATTGTTTAATTTACAGAAACCAGGGGGCCCGTGAATATTTCACGGAATTAATGGTAAGAAAACCTGAAAGTCGTTCGTCTGCTAATCATTCAACATTGAAGGAATTTTGAATACGAAGATTACTTAATGTACTTTATATACAGTAACGGCCCGCTTTATATGGACACATTTTACGGAACCCCCGGTTTACGAGCTTTTATTTTCTGTTTTCTGGGAGCGAATTAACTCGTATATCGAGGTATTATCGTATTCACTTTATATAATTTAGGCCCAATTTTATAGACTTAATCCCCACCAACGTCTGACGCTCTTATTTCTCCCTCCTTTTTCTTTCGCTCTTCCCCTTTCCTTTCAGCTAATCACCTGAAAGCGTAACAGACGGGCTAAGTAACGGAGGGAAAACAGCTTAGAAAAAAAATTACGCACTACAAACACCACCACCTCTCCCCTCTCCATCTTACCCTCCCCATCTTGGTAAAAAAGACAAAACAATTAGAAACTGAAAAGGGGGCTTAACAAAATTAACAGTCCATTTCGTCTGGTTGTGTATATATGTATGTACATACATACATACACACACACACACATATATATATATGTATGGATGTATGTATATATCTATATCTATCTATCTATATATATATATATATATATATATATATATATATATATATATATATATATATATATATATATATATATATATATATATATATATATTTATATATATATATATATATATATATATATATATATATATATAATGTATGCATTTGTGTGCCTGTGTTTGTCCCCCACTCTCGCTTGACAACAGATGTTGGTGTGTTTACGTCCCCGTAACTTAGCGGTTCGACAAAAAGAGACCGATAGAACAAGTAGTAAAATTACAAAGAATAAGTCCTGGGTCGAATTCTTCGACTGGAACTCTTTAAGGCGATGCTCCTGCATAGCCGTAGACAAATGGCTGAAACAAGTAAAAGAATAAATAAAAGATAACGATATCTGGTATCCATCGTAGTTTGGTGAAGAAACGAAGTTGTCACGGCTGGAACGCATTTGTTATAACAGAAGGTTCTTATCCCAATTACTGTCAGCCCGGTGGTAACAACAGCAAAGATGGCGAGCAACTATTGGAGTCAACCAACAGTCCGGACCAAGCAACCGAGCAAGCAGGCAATCCGACCAATTGACCGATCAGGCAAGAGATGAGCTGACCAGGAGAGGAAACAGCCAATCCGATGGGATGGTCAGGTCACAACGATGTACAAGCATGAATATTAATGTGTGTGTGTGTGTGTGCGTGTGTGTGACGTCACTGAGACAATATGGCGCCGGTGGAATATAAATGAGGTTTCGGGGTTATTTTGTTTCGTTCAATAACAGTTATTATATTATATAATAATGACGGGGCAGATAGCTATACACGTGCTGGCATCTATGTATGTATATATGAATATATGTATATATATATATATATATATATATATATATATATATATATATATATATATATATATATATATATATATATATATATATATATAAAAGTTAATATATGTACATACATATATGTAGACACATATATATATATATATATATCTACATCTATCTTTCTATCTATCTATCTGTCTATCTATCTATCTCTTTGTCTATCTATCTATCTATCTATCTATCTATCTATCTATCTATCTATCTCTTTGTCTATCTATCTATCTATCTATCTATCTATCTATCTATCTATCTATCTACCTATTTATCTATCTATCTATCTACCTACCTATCTATCTATCTATCTATGGTGATTCCTCCATCTTCACGGATGATTACTGTCTCCTTGTGCTTCGTCATTGTGAATGGCGTTTCTGACTATCCGTCCATGACCTCTCAGATGACAAATTCAATTCCATTGCAGATCTGCATGGCTTCGAGCATAGGTGACAGACAAAAGCTTCAACTTACTGTTCACTTCCAACTGGTTACGTCTGCACAAGTCGCCATTTTTCCATCGCCATGGGACCGCCAGTAGACGGAATAACAAATGACAGACGCATACATATATATATATATATATATATATATATATATATATATATATAAGCATATATATAAGGTGTGTGTATATACACATACATAGATATAGATATAGAATTATATATTATGTAAGGTATACAAAGATATATATTATATATATATATATAAATATAAATATATATACTTACATATATGTACACGCGCACATACACAAATATCTGCCTATCTATCTATCTATCTATCTATCTATCTATCTATCTATCTATCTATCTATCTATCTATCTATCTATCTATGTCTGTCTGTCTATCTATATCTATATATATATACATACATATATATGTATTGAAATGCATCTCTGCATTGATCTGATCGATCGTTCTCGAGCAGGCGCTGAGTAGCAACGATAAGGTCACCTCTCTGATCATCACCATGATGATGGTGATGATGATGGTGATGATGATGGTGATGATGATGATGATGGTGGCGATGATGATGATGATGGTGGCGATGATGATGATGATGGCGGCGATGGTACTCACCATCACCATCACCATCATCATTACCATCATCACCATCACCATCATCGTCATCATCATCACCATCATCATCATCGTCATCGTCATCACCACCGCCACAACCGCCGCCATCCACATCCACATCCGGATCTCGGCGCCTCCATGATCCTCTTCACGCACCTCCAACATTACTACTACTACTACTACTACTACCGCTGCTGCTGCTGCTGCTACGGTTACTCCTGTGCTGCCACGTCAGCAGCTAATCTAAATAAAATAGACTGGACATTGACCAACTTCCTGTATCTTACTTCCGTCTTCCGGTGATAGCTTGCGAAACTAATGACACAATACAAAGGAGAGTATTATATAATCGATTGTACAAATACAAGCGTATACAGTATACACTCACACACATACTTATATACGTCCATACATACATACATATATACATATATATATATATATTATATGTAGGGATATATACGCATTAATTTATATATATCACATATACACATAGAGGTATATACACATTGATATATAAGCATATAACTTTGTATAGATACAAAATATACATTCATTTATCTATATAATCACACACTCACATATATATATATATTTATGTATAATATATGTGTATAGTATATATATATATATATATATATATATATATATATATATATATATATATACGCAATCACATGCACAGACCTATAGAGATATGCACAAATATATATATACATATATACATATATATATATATATATATATATATATATATATATATATATATATATATATATATATATATATATATATATATATATATATATATATGTATATATATATTTGTGCATATATTTGTGCACATCTCTATAGGTTTGTGCATGTGCTTGCGTATATATATATACATACATGTATATCTCTATATATGTAGGAATTAATGCATAATCTATAGATTTACGTGTCCATCTATTTCTCTCTCTCCCTCTCTCTCCCGCTCTGTGTTTATACATCGAATCTTGCACATGTGATGTCTATCTATCTATCTATCTATCTATCTATCTATCTATCTATCTACTTATTTATCTACCTGTTCTCTCTTTGTGTGCATGAATATATATATATATATATATATATATATATATATATATATATATATATATATATATATACATACATACAAACACGCACATTGCTTCGCACGTACACACATATTTACGTTAAGTATGCATATGAATGTATACACTACTGGAATATCTGAATACTATACACTTACACACACACACACAAACATACACACACACATACATGTCTGCACACATACAAACACACATGCATATATTTTCTCGTACTTGAAGTATACCAATAAATCAAACTGAAAGTGGACTCCAAATGGCTACATTTTCCAGATGTCAAATATTTTCTTGAAACAAGCAGTCTATTTCGTGTAGACGTGACATTTCGTCATCAGAGAGTCTCGTTAGCCGTTGCAGACACACTAGAAAATTCGCGATTGCTAATAATAATAATGGTTTCAAATGTTCGCCCAGCACCACTATTTGTCTATTGGTTTTGTTTTTCTGAGGGAAGTGGCATGTTTTATTGCCGTAATACTTGGTTCTGTGGGTTTTTTGTTTATGCTTTTCTAGTCGTTGTTTCATTGCATTTGCTAATGTGGGATAGTTACGGGTGTTTTATTTGTGTGTGTGCGTGTGTGCGGGGTGACAAATACATCTCGCTTTGTACATTTTACTTATAAAGTTATGGTCGTTTCTCCTTTGTCTTGGGGTGTTTCTCAGGACAATTCGTTATTCTCTGTCCGTAAGACAGGATACCGGAAAGCACGCGTAAATGAAATACAAAAAAATAACTCTAAAATGGACACTGCATACATTTTTAGGAAAAGCACCATCGCCTTAAATTTTATATTCTAATAGCATTTTTATTGAGGACTCATGTGTACAAGCATTTAAAAAAAAATATTTACCCAGTTCTGAGGCTTGTCGGCATCAAAATATTTAGGAGCATCATGTCCGTTATCCACTCAGGTACCTGGATGTCGCCCAGTGGATAATCCTTTTTATTACAGGCACAAGGCCTGAAATTTGGGTATCTATCTATCTATCTATCTATCTATCTATCTATCTATCTATCTATCTGTGTATGTATGTATGTATGTATTTATGTATGTATGTATGTATGTATGTATGTATGTATGTATGTATCTATCTATCTATCTATCTATCTATCTACCTATCTATATACATACATATATATATATCGAGAGAGAGAAAGAAAGATTGATATATATATATATATTTATGTGTGTGTGTTTATGTGTCATGTGCCGTTGTTAGTCAATATTTGGCAAGCGGCTGAACATTTCCTGTTAGTGGAACTCCATATCATTTGTAGAGTCAAGATTTATAAATTACCGTTTGAGCTGACAGGGATTTCAACTTCCGCCTTATTAGCTTATTTATTCAGCTATTAGACACGCATACACATACAATCACACTCTCTCTCACACACACACACACACACACACATACATACACACACACTCTCACGCACTCGCACAGGTATATACATGCTTATATATAATAGAAATACATACAGGAGCAAGCATGGCTGTGTGGTGAGAGGTTTGCTTCCCAACCACGTGGATCCAGGTTCAGTCCCACTGTGTGGCACGTTGGGCAAGTGTCGTCTATTATAACCTTAGGTCAACCAGTCTTCTGAGTGGATTTCTTTTGACGGAAATGAAAAGGAGTACGTTGTATACATACATACACACACACACACACACACACACACACACACACACACACACACACACACACACACATATATATATATATATATATATATCGTGAAGTATACTTGCCACCTAAATGTGGCTGATCCTTAAGGGTTGATGCTACTGTAGCTTCTAGCCCTAGGAAGACATCTCCTCCAGGTGGTTATTGACGCACTTTCTGTGTCCTATCAGTATTTGCAAAGGGAAGTCATCCTTCCCATCTCCAGCCTGACGTGATACACACGGACCCGAGTGTCTGCGTATTGATCGATGTCGTGCAGCTACTGTTTCTACCTCGCCCAGAAACTTATTATTGCTTATATACATACATACATATACATATACATCCATCCATCCATACATACATACATACATACAGACATACATACATATATTATATATATATATATATATATATATATATATATATATATATTATATATATATATATATGAGGAGAATTTACAAAACACAAAGACAAAAGACGAAGACGGGTGTGTAAGCAACAAACAGATGCATTAGTTTAACGCTCGGGAAGTGAGAAAGTCTTTTACGTTTCGAGCCCTACGCTCTTCGATAGAAAAGTATATATTATATATATATATATATATATATATATATATATATATATATATATAGTCCATTTTTATATTATAGTGCATTGTTGTACCATTCAAAACTATTTATTCTT
>NC_142956.1:2916897-2926897 GCF_046866305.1 Octopus bimaculoides
TGTCTGCCTGTCTGTCTGTCTCTCCGTTTGTCTGTCTGTCGGTCCGTCCGTCCTTCCATCCATCCATCCAATTCTCGTTATATATATATATATATATATATATATATATATACACATACAAAATTCCATAGGCTATTAAAATACCACTTCCTATAAGGAGAGCCATCGCTCTAAACCCACCAGTTACTCGCTGTTAAAATACACACGGCGAATGCAATAAACATAAACAGAAATAGACTTAGCTTGTATAAACTACACAAGTAAGGAATGCGTTTATTCCGAGATCAATTGATTTCGCTTTCGGTATGATAAATCATACTTAAGCTCGTCAGTCAGACTTAATGCTACAACAGCTATTTCTGAAATATTTATCACGTTACACCGTTGCCATTCTTAAAAGCGGATGCCCCCCCCCCCCCGCGACATTCAAAACGAACATATCGTGAACCAGTATAATTTAAAATTAAATAGGAGCCATCATATTATTATTATTAATGAAGAGGCTAGCAAATTTACACTGTTATAGGTAAAATACAGTGGAGGCGCGGTCATAGGTTCGCGGTTTCGATTCCCAGACCGGGCGTTGTGAGTGTTTATTGAGCGAAAACACCTAAAGCTCCACGAGGCTCCGACAGGGGATGGTGGAGAACCCTGCTGTACTCTTCCACCACAACTTTCTCTCACTCTTACTTCCTGTTTCTGTTGTGCCTGTATTTTCAAAGGGTCAGCCTTGTCACACTGTGTCACGCTGAATATCCCTGAGAACTACTTTAAGGGTACACGTATCTGTGGAGTGCTCAACCACTTGTACGTTAATTTCACGAGCAGGCTGTTCCGTTGATCGGATCAACTGGAACCCTCGTCGTCGTAAGCGACGGAGTGCCAACAACAACAACAACAGGTAAAATACAAACAATATTCAATAAGCTGTTAAAATACCACTTGCTATAAACAGACTTATCGCTCTAAAACCATCAATTGCTCACTAGTAAAATACACACGGCGATTGCAATAAACCTATCCGAAATAGGCTTACGTTTCACTTTTCTGTTCGTCGGACGGTTACATTCATTTTGTGATATTTTGGCAGCTTTACCAATAGCACATGACTCTCCGTTGTAGAGGCACATGACCCAGAGGTTAGAGCAGCGGACGTGCGGTCGAAGGATCGCGGGTTCGAATCACAGACCGGGCCATGCGTGCGCTTATGAGCGAAACACCTAAGCTCCGGCAGACGGTAATGGCGACCTTCTGCTGACTCTTTTGTCACAACTTTCTCTCACTCTCTCTCTCCCCCTGCATTTAGCAGCTCACCTGAAACGGACGGGCACCCCGTCCAGGCGGGGAACCTATACGTCAATGAAATCGGGAAACCAGTTCTTTAGCCAGGCATGGCTCGAAAAGGAACAAACAACAACTCTACGTTAGGTATTCGATTTGCATTTTTTCCCCTTTTGATTAACATTTATGTGCGTACTCGTGTATATGTGTATGTATATATATATATATATATATATATATATATATATATATATATATATATATATATATATATATATGTTTCGTTTTCCTGTCGTGTTTTCTGTTTGCCACTTAATTCCTCCGCATTACAAATTTCATTCAATTTGTTTTCGCGGGAAGAGCTATTCTAAAAATGCGTCCTGCCCTAACTCTTCGAAACGCTTAGTTCAGAATGCTGGCAGCTGATGAAGGATACGTTCTCTATGTGGCCTGTTTGTTTACTTTGGTCTGTTTATGTTCTGTTTTTCATTTTGTTCACGTTTTTTGTGACGTCCTGTACACAGATATGCATCTATATATACATGTAGATGTAGGTATGTACATACATGTACGTATATATGCATAAACTCACATATTATTTATATTATACATATATATATATATATATATATATATATATATACATGTATATATGATTTTTGTTAATGCTTGTTCTGGAAGCAAAAAAAGTAACACACTGCATTACATCAAGGAACGCAGGCTGACAGAGTAAATCGTGTAATTTTGTTAAGAGCTGCGATGAAGCCCAGCGACACCGGAGTCTCCACAAAAAACGGAAATTGGTGTACAACCGTGATATTCTAACTTTCCCGGAATAAATTATATCTGTCTATCTATTTGTCTGTCTGTCTGTCTGTCTGTCTGTCTGTCTGTCTGTCTATCTATCCATCTATCTATCTATCTGTCTGTCTGTTTGTCTGTCTGTCTGTCTGTCTATCTATGTATCTATCTTGTATTCTATGATCATCATCACGAACATCATTATCATCATAATCATCATCATCGTCATCATCATCATCATCACCATCATCATCATCATCATCATCATCATCACCATCATCATCATCATCATCATCATCATCATCATCATCATCATCATCATCATCACCATCATCATCATCATCATCATCACGAACATCATTATCATCATCATCACCATCATCATCATCATCATCATCATCATCATCATCATCATCATCATCACCATCATCATCATCATCATCATCACCATCATCATCATCATCATCCCTATTACTCATCTATTATCAAGATTTTTCTGATTGTTTTTGGCACTTCCGTTGTTTTATTTGGCCGTTTTGTTGTGGCCGGTGTTGGACATTGTTCCTCTCAGCGAACTACTTACTAGTAGTAGTAATAGCAGTAGTTGTTACTGTTGTATTAGTGGAAATAGTGGTAGAGGTGGTGGTAGTGACACTATCAACTGTTGATGTTGCTGTTTTGTTCTTGTTGTTCTTGTGTCTTGTTCTAATCGCGACACTGTCGCCATTTGTTATAACTGACTGTCTCAAATGGAACTTCCGGTGAAAGCGATTAACCACGGAACGCTCCGCTTGACTTCACTTCCGGTTCAATGGCGTTTACATGAAACAAAAAGACACTCAGATCGATAGCACAATATTGATTTCTTCGAAATCGATATTGTCTGGCAGCACCACCGTCAACACCATCAACCCCACCAGTAGCAACAGCACCGCCACCAGGGGGCTCCAGAGGTGTTAAAAATAGATGTTAGATCATCCTCGAATCGCAGCGGACGGTTTGGAATACTGGACACTTTGGATAATGTATTCCAAGATACACTGTATCTGAACAAGAGATAAATAGAAAAAAAGAAACTGGAACGTTCTTCATCACAGATCATTCTGGATGCGGACTGACCTGGGGCTAAACAACAACAACAACTATAGCCACTAATACTAACTCCTATACATTAGATAATGTAGTCCTAGATACACTATGCCTGAATAAAAGATGGGATGGTCACAGGTGGAACGTCTCTGATCATAGGTCTGTCTGGATCAGGACTGACCTGGGGCTAAAACTATAGCCATTAATACTAACTCCTATACTATACATTAGATAATGTAGTCCTAGATACACCATGCCTGAATAAAAGATGGGATGGTCACAGTTGGAACATCTTTGGTCATAGGTCTGTCTGGATCAGGACTGACCTGGGGCTAAAACTATAGCTATTAATACTAACTCCTATACTATACATTAGATAATGTAGTCCTAGATACACCATGCCTGAATAAAAGATGGGAGGGTCATATTTTGTCGACCCCAGAATGATTGAAAGGCAGTCAAACTGGCGTAATTTGAACTCACAACGTGAACGCGGAGGAAATGCCAGTAAACATTTTGTTCGGCTTCATAACGACGATGTCGGCTCATTGCCTTAACAACACCAAGAACAAGAACAACACCAACAATATCAGTTATGATAAAGTTGCCTGAGTTCGTCCCCCACCACCATCACTTGACAACCGATGTTGGTGTGTTTACGTCACCGTAACTTAGCGGTTCGGCAAAAGAACCATTATAAAGAGCCATATATATATATATATATATATATATATATATATATATATATATATATATATATATATATATATATATATAGTGAAAATTTACAAAAACAAAAGACGAAGACGGGTGTGTAAACAACAAACAGATGTATTAGTTTAAAGCTCGGGAAGTGAGAAAGTCTTTAACGTTTCGAGCCTACGCTCTTTGTCAGAAAGGAACACAGAAATAAACAGGGAGAGAAAATGAAAAAAAGGTTTAGTGGCTGGCGATCTATCGCCATAACCAACGCAACACACACACATACACACGCATACACACGCGTACACACACAGACGTACATATACGCCCTAACAAACGCAACACACACAAGCATACACGAACACCTACTCACACATTTGCACACATGCACACTACCGTGACAAACGTAATATAAATACACACATACACACATTCACACACACACATACATACACACGCAGCACCCAGACAAATATAACACACATACACACGCATACACATGCATACACATGTGCACACATACACAGGCATACGCACATATACATGTACACACACGCATCACCCTGACAGCTGCAACACACACATACACACGCATACAGTCACGCGTGCGCATACATGCACACATACGAAGACACACACGT
Source organism: Octopus bimaculoides (assembly GCF_046866305.1). Taxonomy (NCBI): domain Eukaryota; kingdom Metazoa; phylum Mollusca; class Cephalopoda; order Octopoda; family Octopodidae; genus Octopus; species Octopus bimaculoides. The sequence continues at coordinate 2,921,412 of NC_142956.1, forward strand.
ACACACACACAGAAATAGAACACCCATATACACGCACACACGTACACACACGCACTTATACACACACATAAACCCACTATTCGCATTTCGCAGAAAACACACACACATACATACACACGTACACGCAAATACGCACCATTCTTTTTCGGAGTCATATATGTAGACCCCCGTGGAGGCGCAATGGCCCAGTGGTTAGGGCAGCGGACTCGCAGTCATAGGATTGCGGTTTCGATTCCCAGACTGGGCGTGGTGAGTGTTTATTGAGCGAAAACACCTAAAGCTCCACGAGGCTCCGGCAGGGGATGGTGGCGAACCCTGCTGTACTCTTTCACCACAACTTTCTCTCACTCTTACTTCCTGTTTCTGTTGTGCCTGTAATTCAAAGGGTCAGCCTTGTCACACTGTGTCACGCTGAATATCCCCGAGAACTACGTTAAGGGTACACGTGTCTGTGGAGTGCTCAGCCACTTGCACGTTAATTTCACGAGCAGGCTGTTCCGTTGATCGGATCAACTGGAACCCTCGACGTCGTAAGCGACGGAGTGCCAACAAACAACATGTAGACTCCAAAATACCAGTCAAAACTACTGAACCCTAACAGAACCAGCTCTCCAAACAGGCCTTCCTTGGCTCAACAACAAATATTAGGAATCAGAACAATCGTGAACTACGTTTTGATCATGTGACTACCATCAACCACCCACATTGTTTTTAGGGAGAAAGCAATTCTAAACCACCTTTTTTTTAAAACAGAACCATCTATTGTATCACTTGACTGTCATCAACCAACCAGATTGCTTTTTAAAAAGAAAGCAATTTTGTATAAAATCACAGTAACTCTTAAATTCCATCCAGATGCGAAACCCTGCCGCCAGATCCGAGAACTATAAATGGTCTGTTATTTCTCTATCTCACCTGTTTTCTTAATTTAAGATGCTGCAAACAATTCTGGTTTCTGATCAGAGTGAGACTAAAACTTTAGCATCCAATGATTGACAAACCAGACACGTTTTATCTTCTTGTCGAAAGCTCTATTATTTGATTTTGTATACAACCGTGTAAAATAACATTTATCTTCTTACCATTGTAAAATATTGTATTACCTGATCCGAATGTTTTTATGTAAACTATCTCTGATTCTTCACAAACGGTACACAAAGCCTCCAAATTTTTCTTATCATTGGCAAACACTCTATCACTTGATTTGAATACATTTTTGTAAACTAATTTTTGACACCACAGAAGATACACAAAGCCTTACATTTTACTTTTGAAAATCTTTTTAAATAAGAGAAACTGGTTAAGTTAATAAATACCTTTAAAAGACTCCTACATTTTCAGATTCTATTCCATATATTTTTACTCGTGCAGTAACCCCCAACTTTACTTACTTCATACACACCAGCTCAATTCGATTCGTTCTCAGTCGAAAGACGTCTGTTGTTATTTCTTGTTTGTATTCGTAATTGTGTACCATGTTCTCCTTTTTTTGTTTGTCTTTTTGTCTTTGTTGCCGTACACTTTCCTCTCTTTCCTGTTCTATCTATCTGTCTATCTACCACTCCCTCCCTCCCACTATCTATCTATCTATCTATCTATCTATCTATCTATCTATCTATCTATCTACGTGTATATATATATATATATATACAAACTCTCATATATATATTCTTTTATTCTTCTACTTGTTTCAGTTATTTGACTACGGCCATGTTGGAGCACCGCCTTTAGTCGAGCAATTCGACACCAGGACTTATTCTATCGGTTTCTTTTGCCGAACCGCTATGTTACGGGGACGTAAACAGACCAGCATAGGTTGTCAAGCGATGTTGGATGGGGAAAAAACATATACACACACAAACATATACACACACATACATACCTATATATATATATATATATATATATATATATATATATATATATATATATATATATATATGTATATACGATGGGCGTCTTTCAGTTTCCGTCTACCAAATCCACTCACAAAGCTTTAGCCGGACCGAAGCTATAGTAGAAGACATTTTTCCAAGGTGACACACAATGGAACTGAACCAGGAACCATATGGTTCGGAAGCAAGTTACTCACCACAGAGCCACTCCTGCACCTCTCAGCCACCCTTTTACATATATATGTGTGCGTATTCATATATATATATATATATATATATATATATATATATATATATATATATATATATATATATATATATATATATATATATATATATATATATATATATATATATATATATATATATATAATATTAGGGACAAAATCCAAAATTACAGGTAAAAAACTCAATTAAAATCAATTTATAAAAAATTAAAATTAAATTGAGCCTTATAGATAAAGTATATATAAAATATATAGTTTTAGGGAAAATAACCAATTTTCAAGAACTCATCGATGAAAATCCACTATCACATATAGAAAAATTAATAATTAAAAGCACAATAAATGAGTATAATATAAAGTAAAGTAAATACCATAAGATAAATATAATATAATATAATATAATATATATTTATATGTATACATATATATGTGCGTATATATATATATATATATATATACACACACATTTATATACACATATACATATATATATATATATATATATATATATATATATATATATATATGTAAATACACACACACACACACACACACTCACACACACACACACACACACATATATATATATACATATGAATATATATATATATATATATATATATACATATATACATATATACGTGTGTATAAAGTATATATATATAAATATATATAATAAATATATAAATATATATTTATAAACCTATATATATATAAATATTCTAGCTACTTAGTACATTAACGTACGTATTTGCTTGCGTATATATATATGTGTGTGTGTTTACTTCCTGCTGGACGGGATGTGTAACCCGCCCCCATTCCGTGCGGACCCCCTCTCTCTGTAGTTACATAAAGACTGTACAAAGCACCATTGAGGATTATTCGTTGCGTGACATATTTTGTATTAAAGCGTTTCAAAAATCCATAGCCGGACCAAAGGAAAGCGGTTTGCGGGTTTGGTCGGAGTGGTGCTCCATTTTGGAACGGCACCAAGCAAATATTGACATATTAAGTGCATACACGAAACAAATGTTTGTGTGTGTATATGCATATAATTATATATATATATGTATATATGTATGTGCGTGTGTATACATATATATATATGTGCCTATACGTATTCGCGTATATGTATATGTACGTATATTTGCATCTAGATATGTATGTATGTATGTATGTAAACATGTATGTAGGTATGTATTTATGTGTGTAGATAGGTATGTATGTAGTATGTGCGTTCGTGTGTATGTTTGTTCTTCCTTGATTTTCTTGTAGAAATTTTTCACCAATGGAGACAATGGCTAGTTTCTCGCCTAGGAACGAAACTGCTTTGCTACAATTATGAATGCATGAAGCACCGTAGTCCTGTGTGTATATATATATATAGTTGGTTGATCCACTACTCAGGAAGAGACTATTCTAGAGTACGTCCTGTCTGGTCTTCGAAACGTCTAGATAGAATAGAGACAGCTGATGAAGGGATATTCCAAGGGGCTTTCCGTTTTCCTATGTGTTCGTTCCGTTGTCTGTAGTTTATTGTTCTAACGTCCTGTACCCTGATATGCATGTATATACACATGTAGATGTAAGTATGTACATATATGTGTGTATACATGTATATATATTCTTTGTATTATATATATATATATATATATATATATATATATATGCATGTATGTGTGTGTGTGTGTGTGTATACGTCTCATTCATGCTATTATTGAACCGGATGCTTAACAACGGTCCTTCCGCAGTACTTACATATATGTATGTATATATATATATATATATGTGTGTATATGGGTATATAGGTGTGTGGATGAGTGTATCTGTGTGTATGTATGTATACATGTATACCTGTGTGTGTGTGGGGGGGTGTATGTATGTTTGTAAGTATATATATATATATGTGTGTATATGTGTACAAATCTACGTATATGTAAGCATGTATAATTGTGTATGTATTTGTATAAAACCATATATATGCGTTATTAGGTTCTGTATGTAAGTACATATTTCTATATGTATGTGTGTGTATGTATAGATGTATGTATGCGTGTATGTGCGTTTATGTATGTTTATTTATGTGTACATGTGTGTATGTGTATATATGTGTATGTGTGTGTGTGTGTACGAATATATATATATATATATATATATATATATATATATATATATGTGTGTGTGTGTGTGTGTGTATATGTATATGCATGCATGCACACACACATATATATGGATATGTGTATGTATGTATATGGTGGTGTGTGTATGTATGTTTGTATGTATGTGCATGCGTGTGTTTACGTATGTATACATGTATGTATATGTATATGCGAATCTGTTTATTTGATTAGGTAATAGGCGTAGATGTATAGCTATGTGTATGTGCATGAATCTATTTCTATTTATACATGTGTGTATATATAAATGGATACATATGTGTATATGGGGACATGCACACATATGTGTATATTTGTATATGCGTGGGTACGTATGTGCATATGTATAAATGTGGACGTATGAGTGTGTATATATATGTATGTATATGTATATATATATATGTGTGTGTGTGTGTGTATATATGTATATATATGTATACATATCTATATACAGGTGCACATGTGTATGTATGTGTATGTACATATATATATGTATAAGTGTGTGTGTGTATCAGTATGCATGTAAATGTGTGTGTTTGTGTAGGTGTATTTATGTATGCATGTACGTTCTCACACATTTATAGGTATGTGTTGTCCAACCCACTATCCGGCAGCGTCCAATTCTCTAACGGTTTTTTCAAATGAATCAAGTCATAAACTTATCCATCTATTGTTTTCATAATCGGTCATAATGTCTTACGTTTAAGATGATTCCCATGCTTTCCCTGAAGAGAAGGTTACAATTTTAATATCAAAGATCCCTATGGATCACACAGGTTGTAATCCTTTGAAACATATGTAGGAATAAAATATACAATTATAACATGCGTTTTCTCCAATCCTTAAATTCTTATATATATATATATATATATATATATATGTATGTATGTTCATATATATATATATACATACATATATATATACATACATATATATATATATATATATATATATATATATATATATATATATATATATATATATATATATATATATCAAGCTGAGTAAAAAGTAAGCAACGCTCTGAAACATGAAATTCGTCACAATATATTTCAACAATGGTGAAATTTTATTCATCAAAGTAAGTACCATTATATGATCAACACATTTTTGCCAACGAGTTACAAGTTTGTTTATTCCGGTGACATAAAAATCTGGAGTTCTGGAGTTGATGAACTCTTTGAATGCACTTTCGGCATCGGTTCGAT
>NC_142956.1:2936897-2941897 GCF_046866305.1 Octopus bimaculoides
TATCTTTCTTCTCAAAACATTCGCTTCTCTTTCCTTTTATTCTTTTGCCTTTTCGCTGTTTTCCTTTGTATTGATTATTTTCTGCTTCCACATTAGTGTAAGCTAACATCCTTAATTCTTAATTCTTTTCTTTTCCTCTCCATCCATAGTTACGTGTCGTCAAGATGTATTCTGCAAAACAATCATGAATTTGTCTAGAGAATGTGGTACGTTTTTAGACTTTACTCTTTTTTGATCTGTTTCCTCATTCAACTCCGACAATCGATACGTTTCTGTATAAAGTTCTCTCCATAATCTTCCTATCTAAATAAAGTCAAACTTAATATTACCCGCTTTCACACTTCCCTCTAATAATCACCGCCTTTTTCCATACTCAACTGTTTTTTTCCCTCTGCATATTGCATTAGTTTTTTTATTCAATTTTACACAAGCCTTTAAAAAGCCTTAGATTTTTAATTAAAAAATATACAGTTATACGACTATAAACCCGCTGTTTTTCTTTCGTTATCTTTCGCCAACATCACCATGTATTTCTATATTTCATTTTAGCTGCCTTCAGCTTCTTTTGCATATCCCCAATTCCTCCTATTCTATCTTTTTCCAATGACATCACATTGCCTCTTTCCTCGTCTCTTATGTTTTATTACGCTAACTGATATATTCTCAGTTAGAAACAACAGTTTCTAATAACATCCATCGGCGGAAGAAAAAAATTGACCCTGAGAGGAAATGGAAAATACTTAATCAGAGTAGACTATGAAATAATCGGTACATAACAATGCCACGCATGTATAGCAGAAAAAAACTATCATTCTATTAAGCAGTATTAAAGGCTCCGAAAAGTATTTAAATACCGTGTAAGATTTTACCGTAAGTTGTCACCACTTTGACATGTTACTATTGAAATTTTTGTAAGACCATTTCACTGCTGCACGAAAGGCCGGAGAAAAAAAATAGAACCAAGGCCGAGTTCCGGCAAGAATCAAACTCAGATTGTACATGTTTGGAACAAAGTCCACAAACTGTTCTCATCGATGTTGAAATGTCTCTGCAAATACACCTCTGTCCAGTTTTGGTGTATATTTTTATGTTTTTCTTGTTTTCGTCGCATTACAATTGGACTGGATGACGTCTATGTCGTAATCCGCGGAGTACTGCGCATGCTCAAGTTTTTGAGATTTCTAAAAGGTGTTCATGTCGATTCTTTTGTCTTTTGGATTGCATTCCGTCTGGTGCACCACCGTGAAATGTTTACAGGAACAAATCCACACCAGTACTCATTTTTTAAACTCTGGTGCTTCTTCTATTGGTATTTATTTTTTGTTGAGACGTACAATTACAGGAATTTAAACAAATAAATACTGGCTACAGGAGGTAAGGACGACACATAAAAAGGAACACACACACACACACACACGCACACACACACACACACACACACACACACACACACACACACACACACACACACACACACACACACACACATCCTTCTTTTTGCCCTTTGAAGCCTAGCCAAGCTAATGGGGTCGGTTTCCTGGTTTCAATGGCGTATGTGTTCCCCGACTGGACGGGACGCCAGTCCATCGCAGTGTTACTCATTTTTGCCAGCTGAGTGGAACTGGAGCAACGTGAAATGAAGTGTTTTGCCAAAGAACACAACGCGTCGCCCGGTCCCAGGAATCGAAACCACAATCTTACGATCATGGTGCTGACACCCTTAACCACTAAGCCACGCGCCTCCACCTCACACACACACATAAAGGATGTAAGACTCTACTGTCTCTCTTTGATCTCTTTCTCCTGTTAAAGTTTCTCTGCAGGAGGACACTGCACGAAACGTTAGATTTCGCACAACCACACCCTTCGACAAATTCACTTTACTCTTTTTGTGAAATATATCAATTGGATCAAACCTAACGATGCAGACCTAACACAAGTCTTATTACCACATCCCTACTTCTCAACATAGTCACCGTTTCTCTCAGTAGCAATGTTCCACCTTCAAATGAGAGCACGTATCCCTGTCCTGTAAAATTCTGTTGACTGTTCTTTGAGCCACTGCTTCACTACAGTTTTCACTTCCTCGTCACTGGAATAATCTAGCTCCTTCAAACTATTATCTCTTCGGCCCCATGAAGAGTGACGAGGAAGTGAAAGAACAATCAACAGAATTTTACGGGGCAGGGAAACATGCTCTCATTCGAAGGTGGAACATTTCTTATTTCTTTACTGCCCACAAGGGGCTACACACAGAGGGGACAAACAATGACAGACACACGGATTAAGTCGATTATATCGACCCCAGTGCGTAACTGGTACTTATTTAATCGATCCCGAAAGGATGAAAGGTGAAGTCGACCTCAACGGAATTCGAACTCAGAACGTAGCGGCAGACGAAATACCGCCAAGAATTTCGCACGTCGCGTTAATATTTCTGGCAGCTCCTCACCCTTCTGCCAGGTAGTAGAATGGTGGAACATTTCTATTGAGAGAAACGGTGACTCTGTTGAGAAGTAGGGATGTGATCCACAGAGGACCAGCTTCGTTTTGATGTATGATACATGTTCCTGTGTTGGTGATTACACCTGTCCTAAACAAAATGGCATCACTTTTTGACTCACCCTCGTACTCTGCACATCAAATGACATTTATTTCTCACTGGATGGAATAGGTTTTTGCGGACCTTACTTTAGTGTGTATATATTGACTTATAGGAAATCGCCGCTTTCATGCGTGTGAATACCCCGATTGTTAGACTGGTCCACAATGTTTATCCTGCATACGAGTGAAACTGCGAGTATATATAAGGAGTGAATCATCAGTTTTACACAACTAGTGAAATTCTAACAAGCGTTTTGAGTACTACACCGTTTCTTACTTTGCCTTTACACACACAAACACACACACACACACACACATGCTCACACACACATGCTCACACACACATGCTCACACACATACACACACAAAGACACACATGCTCACACACAAACACACACAAGCACACTCGCACACACATACACACAAAAACACACAAAAACACACACTCATATATATATATATATAATGTATGTATGTATATAAACATATATATACATATATACAGACATATATATATATATATGTATATATGTGTGTCTATGTATGCATACTTATACACGCATATGTGTAAGTACTCCAAAAACAAAAAAAATATTGGTATAGATATATATGTGCATATATGTGTGTATACGTATGTATATATATATATATGTATATGTATATATATCTATGTCTATCTCTGTATATATATTTGTGATTGCATGTATCTACTAATACACATACATTCACATATATATACATACATATATATACATATATATATATATATATATATATACACATACATATATATATATATATATATATATATATATATATATATATATATATATATAATATATATACATATATTCTTTTACTTGCTTCAGTCTTTTGACTGCGGCCATGCTGGAGCACCGCCTTTAGTCGAGCAAATCGACCCCAGGACTTGTTCTTTAGAAGCCTAGTACTTATTCTATCGATCTCTTTTGCCGAACCGCTAAGTTACGGGGACGTAAACACACCAGCATCGGTTGTCAAGCGATGATAGGGGGGGGGGACAAACACACACATACAAACATACACACACACATACATATATATATACATATATACGACGGGCTTCTTTCAGTTTCCGTCTACCAAATCCACTCACAAGGCTTTGGTCGGCCCGAGGCTATAGTAGAAGACACTTGCCCAAGATGCCACGCAGTGGGACTGAACCCGGGACCATGTGGTTTTGTAAGCTAGCTACTTAACACACAGCCACTCCTACGCCTATTTATATATATACATATATAAATAATATATATATATGTATACTATCGAGAGCATATATATATATATATATATGAGAAATAGAAATTGAAAATGCACTGAGAACAGTTAAAATATTTTGTATAAATATATTTGAAGCTTGAACTGGTTTCATGGTTTGCACTGATTTGCAGAGTTCAAAACGAAAGACGTCGCTCTTGTCGCAGCTGTCTTGCTTCTGACAAGTGTTTGAAGCTTACCCCGTTGTTATAGGGAGTTTATGCTCCTATTAGTATATGTTTTGAATAGGATTCGATTGGTAGAGGCGAGTCACATGATTCGTCTTAGTAATTTTTGTCGGTCTAGATACATGAATAACGTAAATTAACATATGGCTTGAACGTCCACAAATATCTACTAGAAAACTGGAAACGTTACTTAGATGATTGACTAATCCTATTAACGCACACATTTGAACAGCTTATCGATTTCAAAAAGCTAATCGACAGCATAAACCATAATATCAACTTTAGCATGGAATACAGTAAAACTCAACTGCCATTCCTGGATATACTAATCGCCAAACGAGATAAAACCATTGAAACAGATATTCACTACAAATAAACCGATTTTAAACAATACTTACTGTTCTTCTGGTGTCATCCCAAACACACAAATATAATATTCCCTTTAATCTAGCAAGAGAAATTTGGACCGTTTGTCGTTTTTCGTACTTCTCCGATATTGTTTTGGCACGTTCTATTCCGTTGTCTATTAGCATCAATGGATATTGTCTTTTAAGTAGTTCTTATTTTAGTTCCTGGAGTCTTTTATTGCGAGTTTCAGGGTTTGAGACAATTGTCCCCTTAACTCAGTGGTTCGGCAATAGAGACAGATAAAATAAGTACTAGGCTTACAAAGATTAAGTCTTGGGGTCCATTTGTTCGACTAAAGGCGGTGCTCCAGCATGGGCGCAGTCAAATGACTGAAACAGGTAAAAGTATTAAAGAATATATATATATATATATATATATATATATATATATATATATATATACACATATATCATATATGCATATACATTTATACATACACACAGACACACACAGACACACACATATATATATATGGATATATCAAAATAAGCAACAAGGATAGCC
>NC_142956.1:2946897-2956897 GCF_046866305.1 Octopus bimaculoides
GGGATATGATACCCGGTTAATGGGTAGAAATTCCATGTTAAAGTGATGTATTTTGAGTAGATATAAATAATAATAATAAACAGAGAAAAACGCTTATAATCAATAAGTTCCTTTAATTCCTACATATGTTTCAAAATTTATGTGTACTCTACTTCAAAGAAGTGAGGGGTGCTGGAATTGCACATAAATTCATCGTCAGGGAAGCAACATACAAAAGCAAGATATGCGTAGAATGCTAAGGTTGCGTACGAGTAATAACACTATATAGCTAAGTTAAATGACCGTTATATATATATATATATATATATATATATATATATATACACGTATAGATGTAAGTATGTACATAAATGCAAAATAGGTGGGGAAAAACTGTACTCGAATACCGAAGGAAGAGTAATCTGCTCTTGTATTATAGCTGCAAAAGCATCTAAAAAAAACCTCCTACTCAGTGTTTCACGTTCCCGTTCGTCAGGCAATTGGGATACAGAATGGAATAAAATTGTGATGGTACATGTAATTTACGATTTGGTATAATCCGATTTGACGCATAAGTGTTTGAATTTGAATGGTTAATTTATTTTGAAAACACGAACGCTGTTGTATTCGCTAAGGACTGGGCTGGTCGGCGGTGTATAAACTGAACATCAAAATATATTGTATTGAGTTAAGAAGGGAGTGTTACATGTCCAGAAGGGATTGAATAACGATAAATAAATAATTAATAGAAGTGAAAGCTTGATTTTTTTTTTCATAAATTAAAAACCCATCGATTGTAGAAAATCTGAGGCTTAAAATTTAATCCCGATTTAGCGGAAGACATTACCGGAAGACACGTTATTGGTGCTCACAGATTAGACTGCTGGGAAAAAAATTCTAGCATCGGGCTTTGACAAGGAAGCTTAGATTCAAAGAATTTTTCTAAGTATTCTTGTTGTCCATAATAACGCTATTATTAAAGGCGGCGAACTGGCAGAAACGTTAGAACGCCGGGTGAAATGCTTAGCGGTATTTCGTCTGTCTTTACGTTCTGAGTTCAAATTCCGCCGAGGTTGACATTGTTTTGAAGTTAAGTACCAGTTGCGTACTGGGGTCGAACTAATCGACTGGGCCCCTCCCCCCAAATTTCGGGCCTTGTGCCTAACGTAGAAAAAATAATACTGTTTCCTGGAGCTGCACTAATCTAGGTGCTATGCCCATTTCTTATATGCAATTATACTTTAGGGATAGCTCCTAATGCACCTACAGTTACAGGGATACATTTCACCAGCACTTTCTATAGCCTCTGTAACTCAACGACTAAATCCTGGTGCTTTGCTCTTTTCTTTATACTTCTCATATTGACTTTCTCATCATTTGGGACTGTAAAGTCAATTACCTGTCACTTTTTTTCTCTTTACTTCAAACAAATCAGGCCTTTTAGCTTTCTGTACTCTGTCAGTGTGGAGGCACAATGGCCCAGTGGTTAGGGCAGCGGACTCGCGGACGGAGGACCGCGGTTTCGATTCCCAGATCGGGCGTTGTGAGTGTTTATTGAGAGTCAACACCTAAATCCCCACGAGGCTCTGGCAGTGGATGGTGGTGGCGAACCCTGCTCTACTCTTCCACCACAACTTCCTCTCACTCTTTCTTCCTGTTTCTGTTGTACCTGTATTTCAAAGGGGCCAGCCTTGTCGCACTCTGTGCCACGTTGAATATCTTTTATGTTGTTTGTCTTTTCCACTTCCTGATCTTTCTTTTCCAGTTCTCTTGTGGTCTCTTCTACCTCCAATTCTGTCATCCACTGTCTTCTCCTAATAGTATTATCTTGATCAACTAATCTCTGCTCAGTCACTTCAAATATACCCTTCTCTACCCAAAGTGTTAACATCCATTTTCTATAGCCCCTTCTAGGTTCACATTCTAAGTAGCACTGTATCACTATCCTCTTTTCTTCACTGGTCCACTTCCTCCTCATTACTCTATTATCTGCAAATGCTGCATTAGGATGACAACTGTGGTCAGTCTGCATCTTTACTGATCCACTGCCGAGCGAGAGGCCTTCACTTAAAGGTCCAGTTTCATTTTTGCTGTTACAACCAAAGTTTCTACGGACACTCCTGTCTCTTATGAACTGAGGTAAAGCTACGTTCGTCACCGTCGTCGTCACCGTCGTCGTCACCGTCGTCGTCACCGTCGTCGTCACCACCATTATTTTTCGACATCTGAAAGTCTCAAGCAACTTTCTATTGCATCATCTGTTGCACTTTTGTGTTGGTGGGGGTGGGGTGTGCTGAATTTCTTTTGGCGGGAGCGGGAGCATATTATATTGCACCACTACGTTTTGTTATAGGGTTTTGTATGAGTCTTCGGTTGTATTACATTTGATCTTGTGTGTTGCTCGTGTGGCGCAGGTTGTGTTCTTCTGTCGGGTATCAGCCCCCTGTGGCACATGTGGGTTTTATTCATTTTGTCGGGTACTTACAGTACGAGTTTATTCCTGTGTAACTTTTGAGGAGTGTTGCATACTGGTGCGTATCTGTGTAACCCCTAAATCAACTATTATTATTATTATTATTATTATTATTATTATTATTATTATTATTATTATTGTTGTTGTTGTTGTTGTTGTTGTTGTTGTTGTTGTTATTATTATTTATCTCGGTCTTTTTTTTCGATATCATCAACCCAGCCATCTCACATGAAAAACATGTCTGGCCCTTTGCTTAAATTAAAAATAATTACCAATCAGCTAATTAACTAATTCCTTCAATTAATCAGTAGCTGCTGCGTCAGAACTTCAGCAGATGAAGAACGCGTCATCGATGGGGTCGGAGCCTGCGACGAAAGGATTAACTGATAAAAATTTTCCAAATAAGAAGAGAAAAAAAAAAGGTTTGATCAAATAATCGATTAATTAATTAGGGAATTAATTGAATGATCGGGATAACGATGGTGTGGTGGTGGTGATGATAACGATGGTGATGATGATGGTGATTATTATTATTATTATGATGATGATGATGATGATGATGATGATGATGATGATGATGATGATGATGATGATGTGGTGGTGATGATGATGATGATGATGGTGATGATGATGATGATGGTGGTCGTGGTGGTGATGATGATGATGATGATAATGATGGTGATGATGATGATGATGGTGATGATGATGCTCATGATAATAGTGCTACCATTCTGACGGATGAAGAGGACACAATACAAAGACGTGCAAAATGTATGACTGTTTACATAGGATGGAATGATGAAGGGGAAAAGGAGAGGTTACCCGGGGTACCCGATGTTAAAGAACGGAAAGACATGAGGTACCTCGTATACATCATTATAGGTGAAGGCCGTGGCTGCGTGGTAAGTAGTTTGCTTCTCAGCCACAAGGTTCCGTGTTCAGTCCCACTGCGTGGCACCGTGGGAAAGTGTCTTCTATTCTAGCCTCGGCCCGACAAAGCTTTGTTGGTGGATTTGGTAGATGGAAACTGAAAGAAGCCCGTCGTATGTATGTGTGTGTGTGTGTGTGTGTGTATGTGTGTGTGTGTGTGTGTGTGTGTGTGTGTGTGTGTATTATTTGTGTGTCTGTATTTGACCCCCAATATCGCTTGACAACCCCCTCTGTCCACTCTTTTAGTGAGATCTTCCTCTCTGACTATCTCTTGGTTAGACTGACTAGCCTGTTCGTCTCTTCGTCTCAGTTCTCATGTAAACGGGGGCGGGAACCGAGCCATATTGCGAGCTGCTTGGCCGAATTGTTTGTCCAGCGTCCAACAACGACGTCCGACGGCAGAGATCTGCCTTTTCAGGTCCCCCGCCGCTAGCCCAGCCAATTGTCTGCGTCGATCTGTGTCTCTGTCACCGGTTGGTATTCCCTTAGAACGGTGCCGACTGTCTCGACTTCGGAGGCATCCGTCGCCATGACGGTAACCCAGTCCACGTGATCCGACACGGCATTCTCTCAGATGGTGCTGCTGATGGTGGTGCTTGTAACGGTGGTGGTGTTGGAGTTACTGATGCAGTTGCTGCTGCTGATGTAGCTAATGAAACAGGAATGTGTGTATATATATATATATATATATATATATATATATATATATATATATATATATATATATATATATATATATATATATATATATATATATAATAATATAGATTTAATGAAAATATTAAATGTGGTATTTAAAATGTTTGTGGCACCAGAATTTGGTAGGGCAAAATCCAAAACCAAAATCAAGAGATTTGGTGAATTAAATTTGAAGAAAAGCAACAAAAATGTATTAGGTTATAGCAGTACGTACGTTTCGTACAAGCTTCATTTATTTATGTAGTGAGAACACCACATAAGATGTGCAATGAAAATGTACTCCTCAGCTGCATAATGGAAGTTCATTTCAGAAAGCCATTTTGTAAATGCATCCAAATACAAGAGTAGGAGATGAAGAGAATACCATCTTGACTGGGCTGTTAATCAACAGTCTAATACGCATGACTATATTCGTATCTAAATGCAAGCATACGTAGAATCAGATGTCCCTCAAATTATCCGACTTCCTTAGCAGTGGATCGAGACGCAGCGCGTTGAGAAGAGATGAGAACGGGCAGCGCTGTTAGATCGAACGTCCCATACAAAACGAATCTGATAGGTGGCCGTTTACTTTGTCCGTTGAGCAGGTGTGTGTGTGTGTGTGCATTTCTGCGATCCGACTTCTGAAAGAAGGTCCGAAGTCAACGATTGTGTCTGCGTTTGTCCTCCATCCACCATCGCTTGACAACCGATGTTGGTGCGTTCACGTTCCCGTAACTTAGCGGTTCGGCAAAAGTGTCCGATGGGATAAGTACTAGGCTTACAAAGAGTAAGTCCTGGGGTTGATTTGTTCGACTAAAGGCGGTGCTCCAGCATGACTGCAGTCAATTGACTGAAACAAGTAAAAGAATAAAAGAATATATATATATGTGTGTGAGTGTGAGTGTATATATATATATATATATATATATATATATATATATAGATATATATATATATATATATATATATATATATATATATATATATATATACATATACGTATATATAGATAGAGAGACAGATACAATAATTATCCTAATTACACTCGTATATGTATGTGTTAACCGTTGTCTGCCCGATTCGAACCTTTTTTATTGTATCTTATATTTGTCTGGCGCCTCGGGTTCGATTCGAACACTTCTACGCTATCTATGTTTCTCGAAGGAAAATGATATATATATATATATACATATATATATATATATATATATATATATATATATATATATATATATATATATATATATGTATGTATAAATGTATACGACGGGCTTCTTTCAGTTTCCGTCTGCCAAATCCACTCACAAGTCTTTGCTTGGCCGAGGTTATAGTAGAAGACAGTTGCCTAAGGTACCACGCAGTGGGACTGAATCCCAAATATCACTGATTATTTAATATGAACTATTAAATCTATTGCGGGCTTTACTCCAGCCTGGCCGCAGTACAAGCCCTGCAAGCAGTACAAACAATGAATGAAGGTCTCATGTACAAAATTGATTATCACTGTAGGGTTCTCTGGCGTCTGCTGGCGTACTCCATGTTTGCCAATATCAGGCCGCCATATTGCTGTCCGGCTTTAGTTCCAAGATGGCTGCGAGAGAAGGAATTGAAGATAAAATATGCATTTAAAGGTAATAAATATATATAAACGGTTGGAAGAAGAAGATAGGATGGGGAAGATATGGAGAGAAGAGGGGAGAGGTCAGTTAAGGGAGATAATTGATATAGAGAGACACACAGACACACAAACACACACACATACTGATATATATATATATATATATATATATATATATATATATATGTACGTTCAAGGATATATGTACTAATATGTATATACATACAAATATACATATGGAAATATATATATATATATATATATATATATATATATATATATATATATATATATATATATATATATATATATATATATATATATATATATATACAGATATATATATATATGTATATATAAATGCATATGCATACATATATATACAGATATATTCATATATTTACATACATACAAATATGCATATATATATACTTATATATATATATATATATATGGTCACATCTATGCTTACATTTATGTATATGTGTTTGTGTGTGTATGCGTGTGTGTGTGTATACATACATTCTTGGTTACATAGATGGATGGATGCATGGATAGAGAGATAAACTATGACGTCATACAGTTCAGTTAACCAGACCTGATACATACATGCATCCACCCATGCATACATATATACAAATGCGTATGATACATTATATACATATGCATATACATATATATATACATGCCTATATACATAAGTATATATGAAGACACATAAACACACACACACATACATATCTATATGTATATATATATATATATATATATGTATGTATATATATATATATATATATATATATATATATATATATATATATATATATATATGTATATGTATATATATATATATATATATATATATATATATATATATATATATATATATATATATATATATATATACATGCATATATATTTACATGCAAGCATGTATGCGTGCGTATGTCAGCGCACGTGTGTGTACGCGCGTGTATGAACCTTATAAAAGACTCGATGCAAATATGAATGTAAAAATTTACGCAGAAATAATGAGATCGTAACTGTATTTTGCAATTATTGCCTCAGCAAGTCTGCATATGTATCAATACTGCAATGAATATAGTACAATTAATGCAGAAAGGCGACTGGCAGCCATCATTCTAAGCGGCCCGCCATTTTGTACAGCGAATTGCAAATGGCGGCAATCAGACAAAGAACCGAGGAAATTTATATTAATTTTGTTTAGTGTAACTCATAAATAGCAGTTATTAACCGACGGAGTTAAAGTTGGGCTAGGAACCTTTTGATTTGTGCAATACTGATCTGGTTAATCGTACAGTTCCATGCGAATCGATAGATTGCTTGGCAGATAGATAAACGGTGTGGCTGGACGAAATGAGATGGGTGTATTGATGGTTAGTTGGTCGGTCGGATTGTCAGTTGTTTGGTTTGTTTGCTGCGCTGATGGATGAAAGGAGAGATGTGAGTGTATGTATGGGTGGATAGAGGCATTGATAGTGAGTGACAGAGTGTATTGGACGAATGAATGTGTGCGATGTATTGTTTGAAATCATGGGAGATATATATAAATACCGACACACAGACACATATCCCTATGTATATTTGTGAGTATATATATGTATATATATAAGATATATAAGTGCGCGCGTGTGAGTGTGCATGTACGTATGTGAGTATGTGTCAGTATGCATTTGTGTGCATATGTAACTATGTGTATATATATGTGTGTGTGTGTGTGTGTGTATGGATGTAAGAAACGCTTGTATGTGCCTACACACACACACCCACACACACACACGTGTATGTCTAATCGTAACTGAAGATAAATAAATGAATATAGATAGGCAGATGCGCTCAGACTATCGCCACGAGTATCTTATCTATCTATCTATCTATCTATCTATCTATCTATCGATCTATTTATTTGTCTATGTATCTATCTATCTGTCTATCTATCTATCTATCTATCTATCTATCTATCTATCTATCTATCTATCTATCTATCCATCTATTTGTCTATCTATCTATCTATCTATCTATCTATCTATCTATCTATCTATCTATCTATCTATCTATCTATCTATCTATCTGTTTTTCTGACTGTCCGTCTGTTCGTCTGCCTGTCTATCTATTTATCAGTCTGTTTGTCTGTTTTTCTGTCTGTCATTCTATTAATCGATTGATCTATCTATGTATGTGTTTGTGTGTATGTGTGTGTGTGTTTGCGTTTCAAGGGTTGAATGATCCATACAAATAAAGGATGTTTCTATAGAAATTTTAGACATACCCTCCTTCATCACGGAGACGGTTTCAAGAATCAAGTGTTGATACTCCGACGTTTGTTTCAAGGGTTGAGTAATCCATACAATTCTATACAAACTTTAGACATAGCCTCCTTCATCACGGAGACGGTTTCAAGAATCAAGTGTTGATACTCCGACGGCCGTTTCGAGGTCTGAATAATCCATACAAATAAAGGGTGTTTCTATTGAAATTTTAGACATACCCTCCTTCATCACGGAGACGGTTTCAATAATCAAGTGTTGATACTCCGACGGCCGTTTCAAAGTTTGAGTAATCCATAGAAATAAAGGATGACTCTATACAAATTTTAGACATTGCCCCTATCATAATGAGTAAATGGGTGTTTAGTTTTATAAAGAGCGATGCCTGTTAGCAGGAAGAAGAAATATAAGAAGAACAGTTAGAAAATATGGTAGATCATAAGCAGGTATTTGATTTCTAAAGTTACTTCCCACACTTCTTGCTATGACATTTCCTCTTCCTGCTAACACGTATTAAAGTACATCAATATAGTTTTTCTACGCATATATACTCTTTTACTTGTTTCAGTCCTTTGACTGCGACCATGCTGGAGCACTGCGTTTTTAGTCGAGCAAATTGACCCCAGGACTTATTTTTTGGAAGCCTAGTACTTATTCTATCGGTCTCTTTTTTGCCGAACCGCTAAGTTACGGGGACGAAAACACGCCAGCATCGGTTGTCAAGCGATGTTGAGGGATAAACACAGACACACAAACACAAATACACACTCACACACACACATATATATATATACATATATACGACGGTCTTCTTTCAGTTTAAGTCTACCAAATCCACTCACAAGGCTTTGGTCGGCCCAAGGGTATAGTAGAAGACATTTGCCCAAGATGCCACGCAGTGGGACTGAACCCGGAACCATGTGGTTGTAAGCAAGCTACTTACCACACAGCCACTACTGCGCCTACATATATATATGACGGGCTTCTTTCAGTTTCCGTCTTCCAAATCCACTCGCAAGGCTTTAGTCGGCCCAAGGCTATAGTAGAAGACATTTGCCCAAAATGCCTCGCAGTGGGACTGAACCCGGAACCATGTGGTTGGTAAGCAAGCCACTTACCACACAGCCACCTCTGCGCCTATATGTCTCTTATATTTTTATATATTTATGTATCTCTAAAAAGTTTTGATATTTTCAATATTTTAATGAGCGATAGATTAAATGTATTTTAATAATCTGAATACATCGGTTTTATGGCTGAGTATTCGTTGGATCATAATTCTAAATTATGAATTATCTTTTTAAATGAAATATATGCAACGTTTCAGGTTGTCTTCCTGAGCACTTCACGGCACTGCCGGTATTATACACAAAAGTATAACTATATATATATTGGCACACAGGAGTGGCTGTGTGGTAAGTAGCTTTGCTTACCAACCACATGGTTCCGGGTTCAGTTCCACTGCGTATCACCTTGGGCAAGTGTCTTCTACTACAGCCTCGGGCCGACCAAAGCCTTGTGAGTGGATTTGGCAGACGGAAACTGAAAGAAGCCCGTCGTATATATATATATATATATATATATATATATATATATATATATATATATATATATATATATTAGATTAAATAAATAGAGTTATACGCATGGGTTAAATGATTTCTTTTATTTCCGACATTCGGTAATAATGTCTTAGGGTTGAGTTGATCTTTATGTATTTCCCTGAAGAGAAGATTACATCTTTTTCAACATCACTCATTCGTTTGGAATGAACCAATTGTCATCTTCGAAACATATGTCGGAGATAAAAAAAAATCATTTAACACATGCGTATAACTCCATTTATTAAATTTTATATTTACTCAAATATCCGAAACTAACGGGGAGTTTCTACCTCGTAAACAGGAGTTACACCAAAGTTATTTTGTGAACTTTGCTACCCTGGTAACTATTAACCAATTTATTTTGTGAGAGTTAATTATTAACTAAGAGAAAATAAATACATATAATTATATATATATATATATATAT
>NC_142956.1:2959397-2961897 GCF_046866305.1 Octopus bimaculoides
ATTTACGAATCTCTTTGTCTCTCTCTGTCTGCTTGTGGGTATGTGTTTGTGTCTGTCTGTCTGTCTGTCTCTCTCTCTCTCTCTCTCTCTCTTTATATATACATATGTGTGTGTGTGTGTGTTTTTGTGTGTATATGATTATATATGACCATACATATGTACTTTTACAGCCATGAATACATGTATATATCTGTATCTATATCTATGTATACATAAATATCTATCCGTTTTTCTGCGTAAGTACCTATCTATTTGTCTGATCTATCTATCTATCTATCTAGAAGACACTTGCCCAAGGTGCCACACAGTGGGACAGAACCCAGAACCATGTGGTTGGTAAGCAAGCTACTTACGACACAGCCACTCTTACGACTATTATAAATTTTATGGGTAAAATATTCTTCTGGGAACGAATTACGATTTATGACATTGCTACTATGGGAAATTATTGCTCTCCTTTACGAGGTTTCGCTTTACGAGCGATCTCCAGGAACAAATTAACTCTTATATCGAGGCTTTATTGTATACAATATATATAAGCATATTTTTTTTTTTACTAATCACCTTGATATTCGTTTTGCATTGCATAAAATATTCTTTACATTCTTCTGTTGTTTTATTGCCATTTACCTATGAATTTTATAGGTAAAATATTTTTCTGGGAACGAATTACGATTTATAACATTGCTACTATGGGAAATTACTGGGGAATAAACATAGGCCCACACAAGAAAAAGAGGTGAGAGAGGAAAAAGAAATGTTTATAGTATTCGTTTTTTCTAAATAAATTGCAATTCATATTCGCAATTCTGTTGAAATTATAGGATGTTATTGAAGCACTCAACTACGAGTCCGCTGCGTCTTGCAGCAGAAACAGCTGTATCCTAATGAAGTGCATTACGTAACCATTGTTTTTCCTTCTCGTCTCTTTTTCTAATTAATGATCCAAAGTCATCATAAAGGTTGTCCTGAAATATACATACATTGATTCCTACATCAGGTTATTAGACTTACCATGCATAAGTGAAATATTGAGGCATTATATATGTATGTACACACACACACATGGATGTTATATATAAATGTGTGTATATATATAAATATAATATAATATGAATAATATACATATACATACATACATACATACATACATATATACCTAAATATATGTACATACTTACACACACACACACACACACAAACACATATATATATATGGGTACAGGACGTCACAGAACGTAAACAACATGAAATACGAAAACAAACATATTTTCGTAAAAAATGTTTGTCTTCCTATTTCATATTGTTTTTGTATTTCTTATTTCACGTTGTTTACGTTTTGTGACGTCCTGTACCCATTTGTGCATATATATATATATATATATATATATATATATATATATATATATATATATATATATATATATATATATATATAATGTATATATATGCGCTGGTGTGGAAGTGTGGTACGAAACTTGCGGGTTTAGTTTCATTGCGTGGCACTTTGGGTAAGTGATTTCAACTATGGTCTTGGGCAGATCAAAGCCTTGTGAGTGGATTTGGTAGTTGGAAACTGAAAGAAGACCGTCGTATATATATATATATATATATATATATATATATATATATATATATATATATATATATATATATATATATATATATATATATATATATATATATGTATATATACATACTCATATATATACACATATATGTATGTATGTATGTATGTATGTATTTGTGTGTCCGTGGTTGTCCCCTCACCATTGCTTGACAACCGATATTGGTGTGATTACATCCCCGTAACTGACCAGTTCGGCAAAAGAGACCGCTAGAATAAGTACTGGGCTTACAAAGAATAAGTGCTAGGATCGATTCGTTCGACTAAAGGCGGTGCTACAGCATGGCCGCCTTCAAATGACTGAAACAAATAAAAAATATAAGAACATATCTATATACTCTTTTACTTTTTTACGTGTTTCATTCATTTGACTGCGGCCATGCTGGAGCACCGCATTTAGTCGAGCAAATCGACCGCAGGACTTATTCTTTGTAAGCCCAGTACTTATTCTATCGGTCTCTTTTGCCGAACCGCTAATTTACGGGGACGTAAACACACCACCATCGGCCATCAAGCGATTTTGGGGGACACACACAGACACACAAACACACACACACATATATATACATATATACGACATATATATATATATATATGTATATATATGTATGTATGTATGTATGTATAAAGAAAGAAAGCGGGAGAGGGAGTGAGAGAGAGAGAAAAAGGTGAGAGAGAGAGAAAAAGGTGAGAGAGAGAGAGTGAGAATCTATTCATTTGTAAGGACACGAATATATATATATATATATATATATATATATATATATATATATATATATATGTATATATATATATGATATACAGTTTCTGTAGATTTATATGTTTCCATGCAGTAAAGCTATCCAGAAACTGTAGTATAGTGAAATATTTGCC
>NC_142956.1:2969397-2971897 GCF_046866305.1 Octopus bimaculoides
CAACAACAACAATAACAACAACTATAGCCACAAACACTATACATTAGATAATGTAGTCCTTGATAAGTTATGCCTCAATAAAAGTGATGTAAAGCGAGAATAGGCGACTGACTTTTGAGGAAGGCAGGAAAGCAATAAAAACACCAAAAAGAAATGGAATGGGAGATTCAAGGTGAAATGTGTCTGCGTCTTTGCGTATGTGTGTTTGACCGTGTGTCTGTTTACGAGTGTGTGACTGTGTGAATGTGTATCGCATTCCCCAAGTCGGAGTATATGTGTGAGTGAATGTGTATTTGTGTGTTTGTACGTGTGTATGTGTGTGTGTATGTGTGTGTGTATCTGACTTTTGAATGTGTCTGTGCGTGTGCTTTGAAGGGCGTGTGTATATGTTTGTGTGTGTGTATGTGACTTGAATGTGAGTATGCGTGTGTTTTGAAGGGCGTGTGTATGCGTTTGTGTGTGTATAAGAGTGTGTATGGGACTTGTGAATGTATGTGTGTACGCATGTGTTGGAAGGCGTGTGTATATGTGTGTGTGTATTTGACTTGTGAATGTATGTGCGTGCGTAAGTGTGTGTATGCGTATGTATGTGAGATGGAGAGTGTGTGCATGTGTTAGTGTGTATATATGTATGTGAGTGCGTGTATGTGTGTGTATGCGAATTGTGAATGCACGTATGTGTTTGAGTATGTGTGTGTGAGATGGAGGGTGTGTGTATGTGTTTGTATATGTGTGAATGCATATATGTGCATGTATGTGAATTGTAAACATATGTATGTGTAAGCGCGTGTAGTGTGTATGTGTGTGTGTTAGTAAGCCCCCCCCCCCCACGCCTCCGCTTTCCTATCGTAATTCCCATTTCTTCGCGTAGCAAACGAACATCTACTAAAATTCCATTAAACCGATTTTCAAGATTATTTCCTGCGAAATTCGGTGCAAATTGGTAAGGAAATAAGTTCCTGTGACGTGGATTCTGCAAAATACAAAATATTCTAGAAAGAAAAAACAAAACAAAACCCAGAGAGCATAACTCCAAAGATTTTTAGCGAAAACATAATCAGGACGTGGTTGGTTCCGTAGCTACTGTACAACCCCACCCGCGGCCTCGATATTTCTTACTAATATCTTAAGAAATGTCATACGAATGTTTGTGTCGTGGCGCTTCGTCGGTTACGACGTCGAGGGTTCCAGTTGATCCGATCAACGGAACAGCCTGCTCGTGAAATTAACGTGCAAGTGGCTGAGCACTCCACAGACACGTGTACCCTTAACGTAGTTCTCGGGGATATTCAGCGTGGCACAGTGTGACAAGGCTGACCCTTTGAATTACAGACACAACAGAAACAGGAAGTAAGAGTGAGAGAAAGTTGTGGTGAAAGAGTAGAGCAGGGTTCGCCACCATCCCCTGCTGGAGCCTCGTGTAGCTTTAGGTGTTTTCGCTCAATAAACACTCACAACGCCCGGTTTGGGAATTGAAACCGCGATCCTATGACCGCGAGTCCGCTGCCCTAACCATTGCGGGAAGTAAGAGTGAGAGAAAGTTTTGGTGAAAGAGTACAGCAGGGTTCGCCACCATCCCCTGCCAGAGCTTACAAAGAACAAGTCCTGGAGTTGATTTCTTCGACTAAAAGGTGGTGCTCCAGCATGACCACAATCAAATGACTGCAACAAATAAAAGAATATATATATATATATATATATATATATATATATATATATATATATATATATATATATATATATATATATATATATATATATATATATATATATATATATATATATATATATATATATATATGGGTGTGTATGTAAACATGACGGGTCTCCACGCAGTTTCTGCTTATGCTACTACTACTACTATTAGTATTACTAACCATATGAGCATAGCTAAGAGAACACACAGCCCAGTTTACCTGTGAATTCAGTGAGATTTTAAACAGATAAAACTTGGATAAAGGCCTTTCATTTCTGTCTTTCATGAATAATGTACTGAATAATGTAATATGGAAGGCCACCAGGAGCGTCATTCTTCTTGCTGGACTTCAACGATTGGCAATTTTCCAAGGCTGTCCTTTCATCTGTAGAATAACTTACGATCGTGGTGGTCCAATAACAGAATTGCTTACCATATTTTCGCATCGTTATCCTGCATTTCTCCATCGCAATCTCAAAGCCTTTTGTGAAGTGGGAGAATGGTTTGCACGCCGGGCGAAATGTCACTGACCTCGTTACGTTCTAAGTTCAAATTCCACCGATGTTGGGCTTTGCCTTTAACCCTTTCGAAATCGGTAAAACAAGCACCAGTTGAACACGAGCGTCGATATAATCAACTACCCCGTTCCACCCCACCCCACCAAATTTCGGGCCTTCCTTTCTATATTAGATTAGGAAGAATTATTCTTGAGCTGGCAGAATCGTTAGCGCACCGGCCGAAATGCTTAGTGCTATTTCATACACCTTGACGTTCTGAGTTCACATTCCGCCGAGGTCAACTTTG
>NC_142956.1:2976897-2984397 GCF_046866305.1 Octopus bimaculoides
TATAAATAAAAAAAAAAGGTGTATTAGTTTAACGCTCGGGAAGGTGAGAAAGTCTTTTACATTTCGAGCCTACGCTCTTCAGCAGAAAGGAACACGAGAAAATAAACAGCGAGAGAGATTAAAAAAAAACTTTTGGAGCTAGCAGTCAGTACGTGTGTGTATGTATGTATATGTATATATATATATATATATATATATATATATATATATATATATATATATATATATATATATATATATATATATACATATATATATATATATATATATATATATATATATATATATATATATATATATATATATATATATATATATATATATATACATATATATATATATATACATATATATATATATATATATACATATATATATATATATATATACATATATATATATATAAACATATATATATATATATACATATATATATATATATATATATACATATATATATATATATATATATATATATATATATATATATATATATATATACATATATATATATATATCTATATCTATATCTATATATATATATATATATATATATATATATATATATATATATACACACACACGCAATAACATAGATGGGTTGAGGTTGACTACAGTTGTTTCTTTATTGATGCACAATATCATCACATCGTGCAGGAAATCCGATGATCTTTTTGCGGGAGAAGAAAGAGGACTAATAGCACATAGTATTTCTGTTAGTACAGAACAGAGCGCAAAAATGACCCAACGAACCAAGATATGGCTGGGAAAGTGAAAGACCGAAACTATTGCAAACCTTATTACAATAAAGAACTCGTTCGAGGAACGAGGATAAGGTAAGGGGGTAGGGAGAGGAGTAGAATGAGGGAGATAGACAAAAAATGAAGGGGAAAAAAACGGGAAGGACGATACAGTGTGTCATCTTAAAAATATATAAAGATAAACTATGTGTTGTAAATAAAATTAATGATGTCTGTAATGAAAAAGATCGGAGGCAGACAACGAGATTAATATAATAGATGACATGAAGGAAACAAGCAAACACATGTATACACAATTATATACACACAGAGACATAGATACACATATATACTCACATATATATCCACGCATATATTCATACGCACACACATATTTGTACAGGGAAATACAAAAGTAAGTGTTAGGGTTACGAAAAAAGCAAACACGTACAATACTCATTTATATTTATTATCCAAAAAGTTTAGAGTTAACACAAAATTATTATTATAGTTATGATAAATGTATTATTATAATTAATGACATTGAATGCGGAGAGCTGACGGACTCGTTAACACGCCGCCCGAGATTCTTAGCAGTATTTCGTCTGCCGTCATGTTCTGAGTTCAAATTCCTCGTCGTCGTAACCGACGGAGTGCCACGACGGTATATATATATAATTTAGGTCTTAATAGACGCAAGATGTGATCTATTTCTAGCACATTAATTGTCCACGTTAGTGGTCAACGTTATTTTTTAAAAATGTACCTTAATCCCCTGAGATTGCAGATACTATTTCTGAATCTCTTTGATTCTTTAGATGTGCAGTCCTGATAATTAATCGATATTAATTAATATATGATTAATTACCAGATTTTATAATAATATATATATATATATATATATATATATATATATATATATAAACAAATAGTAAATGAGTATATGAATATATACGTAGAGGTATGTGCATACCGACATCCACCTGTATGTATAGGTGCATATCTGGGTACAGGACATTGCAAACAAAACGTAGACAAGAAAACACACAAGCCACATAGAGAACATTTTCCTTCATCAGCTACCCCCGTTTTAACACCGGCGTTTCGAAGAGCTATATATATATATTAGAAAAAATAATAAGGTACTCAGATATCCAGATTGTTGTACATTTACAAACTTATGTTAATATGTCACATGTTTTTATAAATTAGCGCTTACATCGATTCTAGTAGATATATATGCATGTATATAAATAAATATATATATATATATATATATATATATATATATATATATATATATATATATATATATATATATATATAAACATATATATATATATATATACACACACGCATACACACCTGAAGCATGCAGAAGCGACGCTTCTCACCGTTTGCACTCGGAGTTTCCGGTTACCATCACGTTTTTCAAAAACGCCTTAGGGGGCGCAGTTGTCATGGCAACCCATTGCAGCTACCGAAAGAGGGCGAATCTCAGCTGTCAAGGAACGGATCGATAAATGATATTGGTGCTGTTCAATGCAGAGAAATGATTATATATTACACGCACGCGCGCGCGCGCAGGCACAAACACACACACACACAAAGTCATACACGTGCGCTCACAAATGCATACAGCTAGATGCGCACACACACACGCAACACATACACACACGTCGCTTCTGCATGCTTCAGGTGTGTATGCGTGTGTGTATGTGTATGTATGTGTGTGTGTGTGTAAGTACATCAGCGTTCGTGTGTATATATATATGTATATATATATAAACACACACATGTATATATGTATGTGTGTGAGTGTGTGTATATACATATATATATATATATATATATCTTTTACTTTTTACTTGGTTCAATCATTAGACTACGGCCATGCTGGGGCACCGCCTTGAAGAGTTTTTAGTCGAATATACCGCCCCCTTCCCCTAGTACTTACTTTTCCGGTCACTTTTGTCGAAGCGCTAGGTTACTCGGAAATAAACAAACCAGCATCGGTTCTTTTTTGCTAGAACTTTAAAAATTTTGTTCGTTTTTTTGTAATTGTGAAATTTTTTCGCCATGAACGGTTTGTGTTTTTAAACGGAGTGTATTTTTTCTGATGTTATATCTGTTCCTGAATGATGTGTAAAGAAATTTTGATTTAAGCATCTTAATGAATTCTTTATACTGAAATATATATTGAAGAAGATAAATATGTTCTTTTGAATTTATACGTTTTTGCGTCGTAACTCCTTTATTATTATTTATATATATATATACATAAATATATATATATATATATATATATATATATATATATATATATATATATATATATATATATATATATACATACATATATATATATATATATATGTATATATATATATATATATATATATATATAAGCAATGTTAATTCTCTATATGAAGTATTAACAGTAACTGCACGATAAAGTGTAGTATATTGCCACTTAAGTGTGGCTGACCCCTAGGGGTGGATGTTACTGTTGCTTTTAGCCCCAGGAGGACATCTCCTCCAGCTGGCTTATCGACACACGACTGTGTCCTGTTTGCCAAGGGAGTTATCCCTCTCACCTCGACCAGCAGCACGAACGTATCCGGATTTCAGGGTTATTTCCCTTCGTCGGCGTTCGACAGCTGATGACCTTGGTGAGAGAGACAAATCTGGCAAACCTTATATCTTCTTTTCCAGTGACATTCTTCACTGATATTGAAAAGGTGAAAACAAGCAATGTTAATTCTCTATATGAAGTATTAACAGTAACTGCACGATAAAGTGTAGTATATTGCCACTTAAGTGTGGCTGACCCCTAGGGGTGGATGTTACTGTTGCTTTTAGCCCCAGGAGGACATCTCCTCCAGCTGGCTTATCGACACACGACTGTGTCCTGTTTGCCAAGGGAGTTATCCCTCTGGGGCTAAAAGCAACAGTAACATCCACCCCTAGGGGTCAGCCACACTTAAGTGGCAATATACTACACTTTATCGTGCAGTTACTGTTAATACTTCATATAGAGAATTAACATTGCTTGTTTTCACCTTTTCAATATCAGTGAAGAATGTCACTGGAAAAGAAGATATAAGGTTTGCCAGATTTGTCTCTCTCACCAAGGTCATCAGCTGTCGAACGCC
Source organism: Octopus bimaculoides (assembly GCF_046866305.1). Lineage (NCBI taxonomy): Eukaryota > Metazoa > Mollusca > Cephalopoda > Octopoda > Octopodidae > Octopus > Octopus bimaculoides. The sequence goes on from NC_142956.1 coordinate 2,980,793, forward strand.
GACGAAGGGAAATAACCCTGAAATCCGGATACGTTCGTGCTGTTGGTCGAGGTGAGAGGGATAACTCCCTTGGCAAACAGGACACAGTCGTGTGTCGATAAGCCAGCTGGAGGAGATGTCCTCCTGGGGCTAAAAGCAACAGTAACATCCACCCCTAGGGGTCAGCCACACTTAAGTGGCAATATACTACACTATATATATATATATATATATATATATATATATATATATACATACATATACATTACATACAGAAACGGTTATATAGTACGCATACATATATATATATATATATATATACATGTATGTACGGTATACACACTCACACACATACCTAATATAATAGTAAATACATATACACATATATAGAAAAAGGATTATTTTGATATCACACACACACACACACACACACACACACACACACACACACACACACACACACACACACACTCACACACGTATAGATATATAGATATCCATATATATACATACATAAAAATATAACATACATACATACATATATTTAAATGTAACGGATTATTACTACTAAAAACAGTAATAATGAGATGGCTAGATTTTTAGTAAGCGGTATATATAAATACATATATATATATATATATATAAATACATACATACATATATATATATATATATATATATTAATATGCGCGGTAAATTATGAAAAATTAACATATAAACATAAGCCATGCTCCCTATGACTCGTGTTTATATGTAATCTGGTTATTCCGCTGAAGATAGTTTGACCATTGTAAGGTATATTTTTGTCTTGCTAAAATAACTTGAAACCATGCTACGGAATATAGATTGGTAAATGTTTTTATTTTTCATTCCCTTTCGAAATTATTCCTATTTTTGTGGTATAGAGTGTTTTGCTGCTCTTTCTAGCGGGTCAGATGTCCTATTATAGGCATCTCTGTATTTTAAATACATATATATATATATATATATATATATATATATATATATATATATATATATGTTAAATTCAAATTACGACAAACGTAAACAAACAAACGAAGTTTGCTTTTAGAGGCGTTGAGATGTCTTAGAAAGTTAAAGAAGGGATTTTAAATTCTCAATCGCAGAATAATGCCCCCTACACTTTTCTCTGCAAACTAGGGGTAGTTTATCCTGTTCAGGCTATATTATTAGCATCATAAATATATATATATATACATACACATACTTATATACATACATACATACATACATACACATACACACACACACACACACACACACACACACACACACACACACACACACACACACACACACACACACATATATATATATATATACATATAATGAAAATTTAGACAAATATGTATAATTAGTGTGCTTAAATGTTGAGTAGAGCACCATAGTTTTCTAATAGAAGTCCATCCACCATAGTTTTCTAATAGAAGTCCATCTCCAACTGTTAATTAATGAAATATATATATGTATATATATATATATATATATATATATGTGTATATACATATATATATATATACATATATATATATATATATATATATATATATATATATATATATATATATATATATATATATATATATATATATATATGTATATATATATATATATATATATATATATATATATATATATATATATACGCGCTGAAACCGGTTGAGTGTTTAAAAAATAAATCATGTAAATGACTCCAAGTGCATTTCAAATACTTTTATAAATATATTTCTTTACTAATCTGTTTTATCCCAACTGTGCGATGAACTGCCACATGAAACTGAGAAAGAGTTTGTGAAGTCTATGTCGGCTTTAACAAAATTGATTCTCGACCTTTCGTATTCCAGTACTATTTTTCAACATTTTTTGTACCTATGTGCTTAATTCTCACTCTTTCTCTCTCTCCCTTTGACTATCTCTGCGTGTGTGTGTGTGTGTGTGTGTTTATACACACACACACACACACACACACACACACACATATATATATATATATCGCTCAGAGATTTAATATCGCTTATTTATCCTTTCTATATATGTATGTTATATATGTATGTATGTATGTATGTATGTATGTATGTATATATGTATGTATGTATGTATGTATATATGTATGTATGTATGTATGTATGTATGTATGTATGTATATATTATGTGTGTGTGTGTGTGTATATAATATGTAATATTTGAGTTCTGTATCTGATGCATTGCTAATGGGAGTTTTCTTAGGATTTTTTCCACATGTCTGCCAATGTTACTCCAACTGGTAAGACTGGTAAGCAAACTTATATAATATGCAATAAATAATATCAAACTTACCAGTTATCTGTCTCTCTGTTTGTCTCTCTCCCTTTTTCTACACACACACACACACACACACACACACACACACACACACACACACACACACACACACACACACACATGTATTATATTTATGTATATATATATATATATGAAATATGTGACGAAGTCATAAACAGGCAGTCAACAGTTTTCAAACGTGTTTACACCATATTTATAGTTATATAATATAGTGCAAAAAAGAAAGATATATATATATATATATATATATATATATATATATGGGAGAATTTACGAAAAAAAACAACAACAGACGAGGACAGGTGGTGTAGACAACAAAAGGATGTATTAGTTTAACGCTCGGGAATACAGAAAGTCTTTAACGTTTCGAGCTACGCTCTTCAACAGAAAGAATACGGAGAAAACAAGGAGAAAAACACAGAGAAAAAAAATTTGAATGTTTTGGTCAGCGATTAATCATGGAACAAAGCGCAATTGAGGACAATAAAAACATTCGGACAGATAGACGATACAAGGTGGATAAGAGAAACAACAATTAAAAGGACAGGCAAAAAAAGACGGGACATTGATGGCTTTCTTTCTTCAATGAAGTGCCAGATGTCACCACAATTTTGGGCAGTTATACTTGAGATGATGCGATCTGGTTACCCCCAAATAAGTCTAAGCAAAGAGCATTAGACTCCTTTGTAAGAAAACTAGTGAATGTGTACGACAACAAAGACAAAAATGGGAGAACATGGTACCCAATTACGAATACAAAGAACAAGAAATAACAACTGGTGTCTTTGGACTAAAGGCAGGAACGTAGGAGATGGACATCAGAGGTGTTGGCGGAGGCGAATAAATGGACACCAGGATGTATTTTTTTTAAAAGATAGTACTTATTCTATTGGTGAGGGCGTTACGAACTCCAAGATGCACACTCATGAAGTGTACACCACCGGCTGTTCTTCAAGCGGAGGATATCTGGATAAGATTCAAGGCTACATAGTCACAAGGAGGTACATGTTGACGCAAAGATTCAATGAGAATGTGTGGAGGGTACAGTATGTGAGGGATATATAAATGAGGGGAGAAATAAGTAATAGAAGAGAAGAAAGAAGAGAAAGAAAAATGAATATATAAAATGAAATAAAATAAAATAAAATAAAATAAAATATAAGGGAGTGATCGGTGTCCGGCCAGCCATGATCATTCTTGGCCTGACTGCCGACCGCCAACACTTCTTATGTCCATCTCCTATGTTCCTGCATTTAGGCTTTCACTTCATACACTCCAGTGCA
>NC_142956.1:2994397-3004397 GCF_046866305.1 Octopus bimaculoides
CTCTCGCAGATCATAACATTATAGAATTAACTATGTATGGTCCTAGACAACCCACTGACACCCACCCCACCAGGAAGACTAAAGCAATATCCAACCTGAATTTCCACGGGGCGGACTGGAAGTCAATTCGCAGAGAGATTCGAAATCAAAACTGGCATGACAGGCTTTCTATACAAGACAATGACCTCAAACTAAGTCATTTTATGTCAACCATACAAGACATATGCACCAAATACGTGCCATATAGAAAGACCAGCAAACATGCCAATAGAATTCCTAGAGACAGGAAAATCCTTATGAGACACAGAACAAAGGTCTCAAACCGGTTAAATAGAGAACTGGAGGATAGGAAAAGGGCTAAATTAAAACTAACACTGTTAGAAATAGAAAACAAAATTAAACTCTCCCATGAAAAGGAGAGAGCAGAGAAGGAGAAGAGAGCAGTAGAAAGTCGTGTAAACAAGAATTAGCAGGACCACTCCGGATACTCTTCCAGAGTTTCCTTGCAAATGGTAAACTTCCCAAAAAGCTGAAGGAAGGCACCATATGTCCTATCCATAAAGGTGGAAGCAGAGCAGAGGCTGGGAACTACAGGCCCATCTCTCTGACTTCACATATTAGCAAAGTCATGGAACGAATTGTCAGAAGGAGATTGATTGCGTTCCTAGAAGAAAATGACTTGCTGAATGAGACCCAGCATGGTTTCCGTCCAGGTAGAAGCTGCCTCACGCAACTCTTGCAGCATTATGACTGGGTCCTGAAGCAGCTACTTGACCATTCAAATGTTGATGTGATATATCTCGACTTTGCAAAAGCCTTTGACAAAGTTGATCATGGCTTGATATGTCACAAGCTGCGAAACCTTGGCATAGCTGGTAAATTAGGAGAGTGGCTGCATGACTTCCTGAATGGTAGAAGTCAGACAGTTGCAGCCAATGGAGAACTATCTAGGGAAACACAAATATTGAGCGGTGTTCCACAAGGAACTGTTCTGGGGCCACTACTGTTCATAGTGGCCCTTCTGGACATGCCCACGGTCACTCGGAGAGCCACTGTCACTAGCTATGCTGATGACACAAAGATATCTCAGGCAATAAAGAATCCTGATGATATTGTAAGCCTGCAGAATGACCTAAGTGCAATATATGAGTGGGCAGAGCAAAATAATATGCAGTTCAATGCAAAAAAATTTCAAGTACTGCGCTACAAGACCACAAGAACCTCCCAACTGGCATACACAGGGCCTAGAGGTACTGCAATCCCAGAACCACAAACAGTAAGAGATCTGGGCATCAACATGTGTAGTGATGCATCATTTCACATGCACATTGTCAAGTTGACAGCAAAGTGCAGACAACTGGCAGGGTGGATACTGAGGACTTTCCGTACAAGGGATCAAAAAGTCATGTTGATTCTATGGAAGACATTTGTTCTGAGCCGCCTAGACTATTGCTCTCAGTTGTGGTCACCACACAGTGTTAAGCGGACAGCAGAACTCGAGGCAATTCAGCGGCACTATACAAAAAAGATCGCCACAGTCCAACAGATGAACTACAGGGAGCGACTGAAGGCACTAGGTCTCTACTCCCTGGAGCGCAGGCGGGAGAGATATGTAATAATATACATATGGAAAATACTGGAAGGACTGGTGCCAAACTTTGGTATCAAGTACAACAGGAATGCCCGCACGGGTCGCCACTGCATGGTGCCAAAGGTACCGTCCACTGCATCTCACATAAGAACGAGATACTGCAGCAGCCTCGGTTTCAGAGGACCTCAGCTCTTCAATGCCCTGCCAAAACATTTGAGAGACATGCAAGACATGGATGCGGAGGTCTTCAAGACAAAACTTGACGCTTTCCTCTCCACGATACCAGACGAACCAATGGCTCGTAATGAGACGCAGTTTAGGGCAGCTGTGTCAAATTCTCTTATACACCAGATGTGCCATCAAAACTCTTGATTGGACCATGTCAGGTGGGGGAGAAGAGCCATGCAAGGAACGTGAAAATCACGGTGGTGCACCAGCATGACCGCAGCCACTTGGCTGAAACACATAAATAAATAAATAAATAAATATATATATATATATATATATATATTTGTGGGTATGTATATATATGCGCGTTTGTGATATATATATGTTTATATTTACATGCATCGGTTATATATTTATATATAGCTATACACACTTTGGAATATATATCAATGTATTCAACCATAGCCACATACACACCCACCCACTTATACCACGGTTCAATATCTTTATCATTAATTGTATAGGAAAAAATGGGGTGACGGGAAAAATTAAGACGGAACAAACTGTTCCGTTTCTTATGTTGCAGGCTTAAAAAAGTGCTATGAATATATATATATATATTTATTCTTTTCCACTCTAGGTAAAAGGCCCGGATTTCTGGGAGAGTGGGGCCAGTTTGATTTGATCGACCGCAGTGCGCAACCGGTACATAATTTATCGACCCCGAAATGAGGAAAGGCAAAGTCGACTTCGGCGGAATTTGAGCTCAGAACACACCGATCGGCGAAAAACCGCTAAGCATTTCGTCCAGCTTTAACAACGGTTCTGCCTTCTCGTCTTATATACGTACGTATGCATGTCTCTCTCTCTCTCTCTCTCTCTCTGTATATATATATATATATATATATATATATATATATATATATATATATATATATAGGTGCAGGAGTGGCTGTGTGGGCATCTTGGGCAAGTGTCTTCTAGTATAGCCTCGGGCCGACCAAAGCCTTGTGAGTGGATTTGGTAGACGGAAACTGAAAGAAGCACATCGTATATATGTATATATATATATATATATGTGTGTTTGTGTGTATGTTTGTGTGTCTGTGTTTGTCCCCCCCCAACATCGCTTGACAACCGATGCTGGTGTGTTTACGTCCCCGTAACTTAGCGGTTCGGCAAAAGAGACCGATAGAATAAGTACTAGGCTTACAAAAGAATAAGTCCTGGGGTCGATTTGCTCGACTAAAGGTGGTGCTCCAGCATGGCCGCAGTCAAATGACTGAAACAAGTAAAAGAGTAAAAGAAAAGAGTATGTGTAAGTTTATCTTCACCTTTTTGATGCCACACTCTACTCTATACTGATTGAGAACCTTTTATTAGTTGTGTGTATTGATATGTATTGCAAGAAACAGCTGGGTTTCTTTCTCTAACATTTTACATTGTTCAACCTACAAACGTTAATGCGTGAAAAACAAAACAGAAATTTTGAAAGAAGATTCTATAAAAGTAGATTTTAAACATCGAATGGCCATGCTGGGTCCCCAAAATAAAATAGTAATCAAATGGTGTCCACGCAAGCAAAATAGTAAATTGAGGATCTGTTCTAGTATTTTAAGGGTCCGTGATAATGCTTTGCCTAAGATATATGTGTTGGTGTGTATTGCAAGAAAGGGTGAGGTTTCTTTCTCGAACATCTTACAGAGTTCAACTTACACAAGTTTGAAAACATCGGATGATTCTGGGGTCCACGAGAATAAAATAATAACCAAAAGGACCCATGCAAGCAAAAGGATAAATTGGAGAACAGTGATGATATTTTAAGGGTTCATAATGAAGGTTTGCTTAAGATGTTTGTATTGGTCTGTATTACAAGAAACGGTAAGGTTTCTTTCCCTAACATTTTACATAGATCAATCTAATAAAGTGAATGTGTGGAAAACGAAATAGGAATTTTGAAAGAAGATTCTATGAAACTAGTTTTCAAACATCGAATGGCTGTGGGGGTCCAGCAGAATAAAATGATAAACAGAGGGGTCCATGGATAGAAAGAAATGGTTGAGAATCCCTGCTTTAGATGTATGTATTGCAAAAACTACATACATGAAAGTGGAGAGACAAGTTACTGAAGAGATTGCAAGAGTGAAATGAAATTATTTAACAAAAAACTAAATACTGTTTATAAATTAAAAAAGGACTGAACCAGTGCGTGTGTTTATTACCGGCATAATGCCTCTCCCAAGGTTTAATTGTATTTCTTTCAACACACGTATCCACATCAAGAATCTTGCACACGAAATACACATGCGAAAAACTACGAGGTTTTTCATAGTTCAATCTGGACAAGTTACTGTGTGAAAAACAAAATAGGAATTTTGAATTATAATCGGCTTATAAGGAATAAGTCTTGGGGTCGATCTGTTCGACTAAAGGTGATGCTCCAGCATGGCCGCAGTCAAATGACTGAAACAAGTAAAAGAATATATATAAATATATGCGTATGTAGGTATGTAGATATATGCATGGCGGTGCTCCGCAACGATTTTTCCACTTGCGGCACATTTATGTACTTTTGAAAATTCTGCGGCACACATGAACTAGAAATATAGCTAAAAGTACAGGGAAAAGAAAATTATATCCAGGTTATACTACGGCATACATAGCATCGCCTCGAGGCACACAAGTGCCGCGCGGCATACCAGTTCCGAAAGCAGTGATGTATAGACACACACCCACACCCACACCTACAATTATGTCTACTCGGCAAGCATACAAGAAGCTAAATGCTTATCTAGCAATAGACAAAAATGCCAATTTAGCCATATGTGTGTGTGTGTGTGTGTGTGTGAGCATGCGCCTGTGTGCGTAAATGTGTGTTAGATATATCGGACATATAACAATGGCCGAATGTATGCGTATTTTAATATATTCGCATTTTTTGCGTACAGATACACACTGACTCATACATACATATATATATATACATATATGTATAATATATATATATATATATATATATATGCATATACATACACACACACACACACACACATATATATATATAAATATACGCAAACATGTAAATACGGACATACATAGGTGCATGCACACATATATACATATATATTTGTATATTTGCATATGCATGTGTTTATATTTATATCTATAAGTGTGTGTGTGTGTGTGTGTGTGAGTGTGTGTGCGCGCGCGCGCGAATATATATATATATATATATAAATGCATGAATATATATATGGATGTGTATATATCTATATCGACGCATAAATTCATACATTAATACTTGCTTTGCATACATACATACATACATACATACATACACACACACACACACACACACACACGTACACATATATATATACGTATATATATATATATATATATATATATATATATATATATATATATATTCATATATATATATATTTATTTATATATATATTTATATATGCATTATGTATATATATATTTATTCATGCATGCATGCATGCATATATATATATATATATATATATATATGTGTGTGTGTGTGTGTATATCTATAACTATCTGTCTATCTATCTATCTATCTATCTATCTATCTATCTATCTACATCTACCTCTGTGTGTTCATATATATATATATCTCTCTCAGTCTGTCTATCTCTATTTCTAAATGCGTGCGTTTGCGTGTATATATATATACATATATATATATATATATATATATATATATATATATATATATGCATGCATACATAACGGCATATATTTCTATATATTGTACAAAGAAAGCTAATTTCTTGGATGGAGAGAAAATGGCGCATCCATTATAAAAGAAATTTAAAACGAAAATATCAACAAAACTGCATGTATTTTTTCCTTTGAAATATTTTGAGTTCTAAAGTTGGATGCACACCAATTGTGTCTGTAAGGGGCTGATAGCGATTAGACAACCCTTAATAGCGGAAAATAGTCCCGGGGTTATGGTGTGGGAAACTGCGTAACGGCTGTCGGTCGAGATGTAAACGAGAAGAGTGGAGAAAAATATTTAAATCTGGAAATTGGGAAATTACAAGCATTTCAGGTATTATTACTCACGTAGCAAAGTCTATATATATATATATATATGTATATATATATGTATATATATAAATATATATATGTACATACATTCATACATATATATGTATGCATATATATGTGTATACATACATACATACATATATATATATATATATATATATATATATATATATATACACGCACATATATATAAATACATTCATACCCCATATACATAACTACATACATGCATACATGCATACATGCAGATTTAAATACATATGTGTGTGTGTATTTTTCTGTTTGTGTGTGTATGTGTATGCATTTATTATTACATATATGATTACATGCATGTAAATATATATACTTATGCATCTGGTCAAAAATTATATACACGCATATATTTACAGAGAGAGAAAGAAAGAGGAAGAGAGAGATATGAGTTAGTATACGTATGTAATTACAACTACACACACATATATGTGTGCGTGCGTGTGTGCATTGGAATGTATACGTGTATATATATGTATATATATATATATATATATATATATATATATATATATATATATATATATATATATATATATATATACATATAAATATAAATATATATATAACCTTTTTAGATGTATATATAGATATATGTACACATATACATATACATATATACATATACATATATATATATACACACATATGTATACACGCACATACACATATACATATGTACACATACATTTATATTTAAATACATGCATACACGTATATGCGTATCTACACTACACATTTATATAAGTGAAAATGTGTGCATATAGAGAAGAAAATATATTTTGTTACATATACACACGAAGGAGAGCGTTGATGTGTCTTTACTGGTAATATATAGATATTATGCACACACATATATACACACATCTCTATATGTATATATATATATATATATATATATATATATATATATATATATATATATATATATACATATATATATATATATATATATATATACATACATCATGCGTACACGCATTCACACACAAGCACAGTCGGGCATCCACTGATAGACATACACACGTACACACACACGCACACACCTATGGAATACCTAATATGCATAAAACTCTGGGTGCATCTCTGCAACCATCACCACCACCACCACCACCATCTCCATCCGTACAATACGTCTCAATATGATCTTAGCTATATTTTAGTTACGTTGGCCAAGGTTATACAGAAGCAGCGCCTTCATATAATAAAGTGCATAAACTGTCATCTAAATTACACAAAAATGAAAATAACACCGACATCTCATTTTAACATATTTACCAAAATTACATAAATATATCTTGAAATACCAAAGAGCAAATTTATTCAATATATTCGCCATTGGCTTCAACCACTTCTGAATCTCCCGCAACTCTTCTGAACGGTCCCATTGTTTAAGTTGGTGAATGCTGCCATAATCCTTGCCTTCAGTTCATATTTGGTGTTGCAAGGAATTCTGTTGGTCTCTCGCTTATCTGCGCATCACACATAATAATCAAAGGGGGATACAGTCTGGGGAGTTGGGTGGCCAGATTTTAGAAGTGATGTGGTCACAGAAGTTGTTTGATAGCCATTACTGGGTGCTCCTGCTTGTGTGGCATGGGTCAGTGTCTTGTTGCCAGACATAGGGTCTTCCAATAGTCACCCTCTTGACCCAAGGCAGCACTACTTCCTCCAGGCACTTGATGTGGACCTCCGTGTTGAGGCTGAGGCCGTGTGGGAAGATGAATGGAGACATAACGTCACCATCACTAGTGATCACTCCAAACACCAGGATGTTGGCGGGATGTTTGATTTTTATCAATTGACGAAGACAAGTAAAATAATATATATATATGTATATATGTGTATAGGTTTGGGCTAAAGTCACGCGACAGTAAATCAGAACTCCATTTGTACTTAATATTCAATTTTATTTATTCATTTTGGAAAATGGTGTTGCTCGTAAAGGATTTCCGATTGAACAACTTTCATAATGTTTCATATTTAGATGCTTTTATTAAACTCATTCAGTCGTTAAAAATAAATAAATCCTGGAATTAAATGGTATTGATTTACTGTCAGGTGACTTTTGGCCAATCCTGTATATATATATATATATATATATATATATATATATATATATATATATATATATATATATATACATATATATATATATATATATATATATATATATATATATATATATATATATATATATATATATATATATATATATATATACACACACACACACACACACATATGTATATATATATGTATATATATATATATATATATATATATATATATATATATATATATATATATATATATATATATATATATATATATGCATGCATGTATATATGTATATATAAGATCCATGTATCTATTTTTATTCTCCCTCTCATTTTTGTGCCTTTCTCTCGCATCCCCTCTCTCGCATTTCTTGGCCCTCTCTTTCCTTAACTCCCACTATTTCCCTCTCGTTTATTTCCCCTGCACCTTTCCCTTTGTCTAATTATTTTCCAATCCTCCAATCCCGCTGTCTCCTACCCATCTCTCCTCCCTCAACGTGACCGGCTTCCGGCCAGCCATGAATTTTCTTTCTTGACATGACTGCCGACCGTCAACACGTCTTGCGTCCAACTCCCATGTTCCTGCCATTAGGCTTTCATTTTATAAACGCCAGCCTAATTTGAATCGTTCTCAGTCGAAAGACGCCTGTTGTTATTTCTTGTATTCGTAATTGTGTACCATGTTCTCCATCTTTGTTTTGTCTTTGTTGCCGTACACATTCGCTAGCTTTCTTACAAAGGGGTCTAATGCTCTTAGACGTTTTCGGCGACAACCAGATCGAAACAACTCAAGTGTAACTGTCCGAAATGGTCCTGACGTCTGGGACTTGACTGATGAAAGAAAGCCAAGAATGACCCCTCTTTTTTTGCCTGTCGTTCTAATTGTTATTTCTCTTGTATGTGGTATGTATATATATATATATATATATATATATATATATAAAGTGTAGTATATTGCCACTTAAGTGTGGCTGACCCCTAGGGGTGGATGTTACTGTTGCTTTTAGCCCCAGGAGGACATCTCCTCCAGCTGGCTTATCGACACACGACTGTGTCCTGTTTGCCACAGTCGTGTGTCGATAAGCCAGCTGGAGGAGATGTCCTCCTGGGGCTAAAAGCAACAGTAACATCCACCCCTAGGGGTCAGCCACACTTAAGTGGCAATATACTACACTTTATCGTGCAGTTACTGTTAATACTTCATTTAGAGAATTAACATTATATATATATATATATATATATATATATATATATATATATATATATATATATAGGGAGAATTCACATAAAAAAAAACAACAGACGAAGACAGGTGGTGTAGAAAACAAAATAGATGTATAACGCTCGGGAATTGAAAAAGTCTTTAACGTTTCGAGCCTACGCTCTTCCACAGAAAGGAACACAGAAAAAAGGAGAGAAACAAGGAGAGAAAAAATAATGTGTGTAGTGGTTTGCGATCTATAATGGCGAATACATACGTACATATATATATATATATATATATATATATATATGTAGATGTATGTGTGTATGTTTGTGTGTCTGTATTTGACAACCGATTTTGGTAAAAGAGACTGATAGAATAATTACTAGGCTTACAACGAATAAATCCTGGGGTTCGATTTGTTCGACTAAAAGGCAGTGCTCCAGCGTGGCTACAGTCAGATGACTGTAACGAGTAAAATAATAAAAGAATAAAAGAATATATACAAGAGTTAAGGCATGGATAACATCCGGGCTACATATGTTTCAGAGCGAACGGAACACCGGAAGTGATAAATATCCGGGCGATATAAAAAGACCCTTTTTTTTCAGTTTATTGTACTTCGATAGCAAAAATTTCCACAACCTCCCGCTTCAATAGACCACTATTGTCCCTGGAAGTTGTGTGTTTTTATATTTAATACAGTTTACTTGAGGCTAACTTTCTTCCTACAACTCGATGCTTGGATCTTAATATTTACACACACACACACACACACACACACACACACACACACACACACACACACACACATATATATATATATATATATATACACACATATGCACACACATATATACGTGC
>NC_142956.1:3009397-3024397 GCF_046866305.1 Octopus bimaculoides
TTCTTTATTGCCCACAAGGGGCTAAACACAGAGGGGGAAAAACAAGGACAGACAAAGGGATTAAGTCGATTACATCGATCCCAGTGCGTAACAGGTACTTAATTTATCGATCCCGAAAGGATGAAAGGCAAAGTCGACCTCGGTGGAATTTGAACTCAGAACGCAAAGACAGACAAAATACCGCTAAACTTTTCGCTCACCGTGCTAACATTTCTGCCAGCTCGCCGCCATCTTATAAAAGAAATATGGCACGTTCACTCAACAGATTTTATATCTGAAACTATAAAAACGAAGCAGATCACCGTCTGTCTGCCTGTCTCTCCGTAAAAACATCTATGTAGGGAGGGTGAAAAGGCTGGAATCAAAACGGGAGATGCTCCTGTCCTAACGTATATTTAGTTGGGAAAAAGAGGAAGAGAAAAAGCTGTTGTTGAGAGAGGAATACGGTGAGAGCGAGAGAAAGTGTAATAAATATAAATTGTAAGCTTTGATTTAAAACGCGAGAATTTTAAGTGCAAATCTGTCAGCACAACGCAACACTGACTTCCAAAATCTAATTATACCTTAGCAAGCCTAGTATTTATTTTATCGGTCTTTTTGCCGAATCGCTAATTCACATGGACTTAAACAAACCACCATCAGTTTCTAGCGACGGTCAGGGTACAAAGATAGACACGCAAACACCTACACACACACACACACACACACACACACACACACACATACACATAAATATATTGTTGGTATATATATATATATATATGTATATATATATATATATATATATATATATATGTATACATACATACATATATATATATATATATATATATATATATATATATATATATATATATATATATATATATATATATATATATATATATATATATATATATATATATATATGCACACACACACACACACACACACACACACACACACACATATATATATATATATATATATATACATATATATATATGCATACATATATGTATATATGTATATATATTTATAGATATGTAGTTGACACGTCACCAATTGTTTGTTTACTTTGTTTGTACGCCAATGTTTCCATTATTTAGGACCATATCGGTTTTGTTAACTTAGAGAGCTGGCGGCCGTATCTATCGGATTCCAGAACGATAAATAAAGAGGTAGATGACTAGACAGACTTACACAGAAACAGACAGAGGAGACAGACAAACAGTGAGACAGACATACATATAGACATATATATACCTATACATACGTATTGTTACATTAAGGGATACTCATCTTTTGCCAATTACATAAGTATATATATATATATATATATTGATATATGTGGGTGTGTAGATAGATAGATAGATAGATAGATAGATAGATAGATAGATAGATAGATAGATAGATAGATAGATAGACGGATAGATACATAGACAGATATATATATATATAGACAGACAAATTCACAGATAAATAAATAGATAGATAGACAGGCAGACAGATAGATAGTCAGAGACAGACAGACAGGTAGATAGATAGACCGGTAGATAGATGATATATAGATAGATATATATATATATATATATATAGATAGATAGATAGATAGATGGATAGATACATAGACAGAAAGATAGATAGATATATAAACAGACAAATAGATAGATAGACCAGTAGATAGAATGATATATAGATTGTGAGATAGATAGATAGATTGATAGATTGATAGATAGGTGCACTAACAGTGAGTCACACAGATACAAATAGGCTTTAAGGTAGTTTTATATATATATAGACAAAAATATATACTGTATATCAAATAAATATTTAGAGAGAGAGAGAGAGAGAGAGATAGGCAGACATATTTAACATAGACAGCCATACAGAGACATAGACAGTTAAATAGATAACTGGACTTCCAGATAAGAATACATACTACATACTTGATGTATACAAAACCCAACGTAAATAACGAACACACTACATTTAAGATAGCGCCTGTGCATATGTGTGCGTGTGACTGTGTGCGTGCGACTCTGTGTGTGTGTGTGTGTGTGTGTGTGTGTGTGTGTGTGTAATTAACAACAGATAGTAAAACTAATCCAATGGTATACATAGCTAAACTAGATAAACATCTATATTTACTTGGACTTAATCTTGAGAGTCTGGCCTCAACAATAGTGGTGATTAGGCTAGTCAGGGATGTATGTGTGTGTGTGTGGGGGGGGGGCAGGCAGGGTGGCTTGGCGTTTGTGTGTGCGTATGTGCGTGTGTGCGTGTGTGTGTGTATGTGTGCACGTATCTATATACATACGTAATAGGTACCTCCTTCTCTCTCACTCTCGCTCTTTCCACTCTCTCTCTTTATATATATGTATATATATATACACATATGTATATATATATATATATATATATATGCATATATATGTATATATATATATGCATGTATGTATATGTATATATATATATGCATGTATATATATATGTATATATATGTATATACGTGCATTATGCACACATTGACATACACATATACACACCCATAAATGAGGGTATATATATATATATATATATATATACATATATATATATATATATATATATATATATATATATATATATATATATATATATATATATATATATATATATATATATATATGATTATATATATATATATCTATATATAGTCTGATGCTCTACCAAGTGTTATATATATATAGAGAGAGAGACACATACATATATACATACAAATGAATGTATGTGTGGTGTATCCAATTTTCTATCTATCTATCTATCTATCTTTCTGTCTTTCTGGCTGTCTGTGTGTCTATCTATCTCAATCTAAATATATGTGATATACATATCTACAGGCATAATTACATACACACACACACACACATACATGCCCTCAAACGTACACACATATATGTGTGTGTGTGTGTGTGTGTGTGTGTGTGTGTGTGTTTGAGCAATAATTATTGACGCAGACGAGAGAGCGGTAGAAAGATGGGGAGATAATTACAGACAAAATCTGATAGACTGACATATTCAAACAGACTTGGCCGAATCTTTGGTGTTTGTTTTTGACTCGTATTTCTAGCAGGTCAGACAGATTCATTTTGGTTGTCTGGCTTGGCTACTTTTTGTTGCCCATGTTATTGTAGTTTTGCCCCACTCGCCTTGGATCAAAGCCATCCGTGACGATCCCGTTTACCTACGTACTGAGACCGCTGAATATATCTTGAACGAGGACGTTTGACAATGATGTGATGCATTTAGCTGTTGTGTCTAGCAGCCTAGGAAACCTCCCATCGTATTTTCCTTGAATGTTGAATAGCTGCAGGTCATTCCTGAACTAAATAAGATTTATCGACACAGACGTTCTATCCATGACCAACCAGTCGTTTTCTACGAAATTCTTACGTATTGGTGTATAATTTTTGCGGCTTTTTTTCAACAAAATTTATTCAGCAAAAACAATAACAATATTTAACGAAAACATCTTTAAATGACGGTTTGATCGTCTGCCAAGCAAATGGGAAGCAGTAATTGAAGTAGATGGTGAATATGCTCCGGAATAATCATTTACTCTTTTACTCTTTTACTTGTTTCAGTCTTTTGACCGCCTTTAGTCGAGCAAATCGAGCCCAGGACTTATTCCTTGTAAGCCTAGTACTTATTCTATCGGTCTATTTTACCGAACCGCTAAGTTACGGGGACGTAAACACACCAGCATCGGTTGTCAAACAATGTTGTGGGGGGGGGGTGACAAACACAGACACACACACAGACACAGACACACACACAGACACAGACACACACATATATATATACATATATACGACGGGCTTCTTTTCAGTTTCCGTCTACCAAATCCACTCACAAAGCTTAGGTCGGCCCGAGGCTACAGTAGAAGACACCTGCCCAAGGTGCCACGCAGTGGGACTGAACCCGGAACCATGTGGTTGGTAAGCAAGCTACTTACCACGCAGCTGCTCCTGCGCCTATGTTTAAAAATGTTTTTATTACATGTTGCTATTGTTTTTGTTGAATAAAATTTATTGAAAAAAAAAAAAAAAAAAAGCCGCGATAATTATGCACCAACCGAAAACATGTTTCTTCTTTTTAAAGACATCCAGGCTGCGTTTACAGATTCGGCTGCTATGTCTAGCACAGTGGTTAGAAACATTTCTGTGATCTCGTGTCCAACCAAGTCCTCTCGTTTACATGGTAACATAACACCCTAAAAGAGGAAAAAAACAAACTGATTAATTTTATTAATTGTGCCGCTAATAAGGCGGCGTGCTGGAAGAATAAATCTTTAGCGCGTTAGACAAAAACGCTTTCGGTATTTCGTGTGGTACTACTTTACGTTCTGAGTTCAAATTCCACCTTCACCAATTCTGGCCTTCATCCTTTCGACTTCTTTCAAAATAAAGTACGAGTGGAACACTATCTTCTTTTACTTGTTTCTGTCATGAGATTGCGGCCATACTGGGGCACCGCCTTGTAAAATTTATAGTCGAATGTATCAACATCAGTACTTTTGTTTACGCTTGGTACTTATCGAACTATTTTGCCGAAGCGCTAAGTTACGGGGATATAAACACACAAACACCGGTTATCAAGCGGTGAAGGGGGGACAAACAGAGACATAGATATATACATACATACATACATACATACATATATATATATATATATATATATATATATATATATATATATATATAAAGTAGACTTACTTGCAAAAAAGGACGTGTGCGTTCAATAACGTAATAATACAAAGAATATATATACATGTATACACACATATATGTACATACTTACATCTACATGTGTATATATATGCATATCAGGGTACAGGACGTTAGAACAATGAACTTCAGACAACGGAACGAACACATAGGAACGGAAAGCCACTTGGAATATCCCTTCATCAGCTGTCTCTATTCTAACTAGACGTTTCGAAGATATCTTCGAAACGTCTAGTTAGAATAGAGACAGCTGATGATGGGATATTCCAAGTGGCTATGAAGGGATATTCCAAGTGGCTTTCCGTTCCTATGTGTTCGTTCCGTTGTCTGAAGTTCATTGTTCTAACGTCCTGTACCCTGATATGCATATATATACACATGTAGATGTAAGTATGTACATATATGTGTGTATACATGTATATATATTCTTTGTATATATATATATATATATATATATATATATGACGGGCTTCTTTCAGTTTCTGCCCGCCAAATCCACTCGCAAGGTTTTAGTTGGCTCGATGATATAGCGGAAGACGCCCAAAGAACCACGCAGTGGGACTGAACCCGGAACCATGTGGTTGGGAAACAATCTTCTCGCCATACAACCGCTCCTGCGCCTTATAATAATAATAATAATAATAATAATAATAATAATGATGATGATGATTATTATTATTATTATTATTATTATTATTATTGTTGTTATTATTATGGCGACCTGGCATTAGGCATTTGAGTGTCGAACAAAACGCTTAGCTGCATTTCTACCGTGTTTTTGAATTCTGAGTTCAAACTGCACCCTCCGTTCAAATTGCTGGCTTTGCAATGATGCCAAATAAGTCAGCGTCGAATCAGTGACGTCAAACAGGCGCCGACAAAAAGGCTGCGCCTAATCACACCATACACTTGCACTCCGGGATTAAGGGATCTCCGCTGCCAAACCCTTATCAAACCAGGTCTCAAAAGAAAAATCTTCAACTAAGGACACCACATGAATAAAACATATTTCTTCTGAAATTCTGAGCTGAGGACACAATCGAACACTGATCGATCAGTAGAATCGATAGAGCATCGAACGAAATGACGAATCGGTACCTTCTGAATTGAAATCGTGTTGCGATTAGCCTTGACTTCTTCATGGATCGATAAAATATACTATCAGTTTAGTCACATATCATTAAAGACGTTCCAGCTGTGACCATCCCATCTTTTATTCAGGCATAGTGTATCTAAGACTACATTGTCTAATGTATAGTATAGGAGTTAGTATTAGTGGCTATAGCTGTTGTTGTTTAGCCCCAGGTCAGTCCTGATCCAGACAAACCTATGACCAAAGACGTTCCACCTGTGACCGTCCCATCTTTTATTCAGGCATGGTGTATCTAGGACTACATTTTCTAATGTATGGTATAGTAGTAGTCACTATAGTTGTTGTTGTTTAACCCCAGGTTACTCCTGATCCAGACAGACCTGTGATCAAAGAAACTCCAAATCTCATTTGCTAATCCATTAATGGTTCAAAATTTTGACACAAGGGCAGCCGCTTTAGGAGCGAGGTGGGGGCTAAGTCGACTAAATCGACCCCAGTGTCTAACTGGTATTTCGTTGATCGATCCCGAAAGGATGAAAGGCGAAGTCGACCTCGGCAGAATTTGAACTCCTGATGCTGGCTCTGTATTTTTTTTATCTGCTTCGGTCATTCGCCTGCGGCCATGCTGAAGCAGCGCCTTTTGTCGAACAAATCGATCCGAGGACTTATTCTTTTGTAAGCCAGTACCTAATCTATCGGTGTCTGTTGCCGAACCGCTAGGTTACGGGGACGTAGACACACCAACGTCGGTTGTCAAGCGGTAGATGGACAAACACAAACACAGAAACACACACACACACACACACACACACAAACACACACACATACACACACACACACACACACACACACACACACACACACACACACACACACACACACACACACACACACACACATATATATATATATATATATATATATATATATATTTATGTAATGGGCATTACTACAGAAAAAATAATAATGCCACACGCTGGACTTCTCAAAATAACCACATTTAGTACCGAATACATACATACATATATATATATATGCATTTATAAATATATATATATGTATATATATATATATATATATATATATATATATATATATATACTTAATTACTTTCATCCATATACACATTTACATACATTCATACATATACATGTATATATATATATATATATATATATATATATATACATACATATACACAATTGCATAAATGCATACAAATATATGTATGCCATGTATATATGTATACCTATACGTATATATATACAATTACATTCATACAATATATGTGTATATGTATATTTATATATATATATAATTACATATATGTATATATGTATATATACATATATATACGTATATACATAGACATATATATATATATATATATATATATATATATATATATATATATATATATATATATATATATATATACAAGAATAAGGGTAGGGAATCGTCAATTAATAATAGAATTAATAATTAACAATTTTGCCAAAAATTACCGTGAATTTTTTTAGAGACACTTTCAAATTTATCAGAATATTTGGACTGAAGATCGGAATAGAGAAATTTTCTTTCGCTTAACCATGAAACGATTCGTATCCAATTAACTAAAGACTTGTTTTGTTTATGCTTTCCCCTCCGGTTTTTTGTTCTATGTGTGCCATAAATATCGCCATCGGTTTTAGAGAAAAACTTGTAGTTTAGAATCAGTAGTTCTTTGACTGCTATTTCTAAATTTTCAGTATGTTGGAGAAGCAACTCAATTGCTAATCCCTGTATATTTATATATATATATATATATCTATATGTATATATATATATATATATATATATATATATATACACATATAGATATTAAACAGGAGGAGGAATGGAGTGATACAGAGCGAGAACAGAGCTACAGAGAAAAGCGTGTGAAGCGAGGAATATTCGAGAAGATGAGGAACAGAGGCGAAGAGGGAATAAGAAGATGCAAAATTAACAGCCGCCCAGCCCCATCGCCATTCAGTCATATGCGCCGCCGCCGCCGCCGCCGACACCGGGCGCTGCATCGATGTCAGCTGATCACAGACAATCATTGAATATCGATTTTTCTTTTGGTGATTCTCTCAGACGGACAGATTAATCCAGCGGAGAAGCAACGGCTTCTAGAGTTTTCGTATTGTATATAGATCTGCGTGCGTGTGTGTGTGTGGGTGAATTGTGTGTGTGTGTGTGTGTGTGAGTGTGTGTGTGTGTGTGTGTGTGTGTGTGTGTATGAGCACGAGAGTGCGTATAAGCTTTCACTAGCTTTCAATGCGTTCCTCACACTGAAACGCATACACACGAATATTATATACATCAAATTATACAGTCAAGGTTATATATATACACACATGCATAGATACATGCATGCATACACACACACACACACATATATATATATACACTTATATATATATGTATATATAAATATACATACATCCATATATATATATCCATATATATATATACACACATACATGCATGCGTATATATATCTATATCTATCTACCTATCTATCTATCTATCTATCTATCTATCTATCTATCCATATATATATATGTATACTTATATCTATATATATACGCATACATACAGGCATATACATACATATATATATATATATATATATATATATATATATATATATATATGTATGTATATGCCTGCATGTATACGTATATATATATACAGGCATATACATACATACATATATATATATATATATATATATATATATATATATATATACATACACATATATATACACGTATATATAATATACATATATATAAATAGACACATAATACATATATATGTGTGTGTGTATGTATGTATATATATATATATATACACCTATATATATATATATATATAATACACATATATATATATATATACATATGTGTGTGTATGTGTGTATGTATACATATACGCGTGTATACAATATACAAATGTATAAATATATGAATGTATATATCTATGGGTGTGTGTGTTATGCGTATGTGTGTGTGTGTGTGTGAGTGTGTATACGTATCTGTGTATGCATACTTCTCCATGCACACGTATCTACACACACACACACACACACATATAAATATATATACATATACGTGTATATAAACACATACATCTGACCGCAAGAGTGGCCATGTGGTAAGAGGTTTGCTTGCCAACCACATGGTCTCACGTTCAGTTCCACTGCAGGACATGTGTCTTCTACAATAGCCTTAGGCCGACAAATGACTTGTGCGTTGATTTCCTTGACGGAAACTTTAAGAAGCTCATCTTACTTACGTATGTATTTGTGTGTGTGAAAGGATGAAAGGCAAAGTCGACCTCGGCGGAATTTGAACTCAGAACGGAAAGACAGATAAAATACCGTTAAGCATTCTTCTCCCCGGCCTGCTAACGATTTTGCCAGCACGCCGCCTAATAATAATGATAATAATAACAATAATAATGATAATGATAATAATAATCCTTTCTACTGGAAGCACAAGGCCTCAAATTTGGAGGAAGGGATTAAGTCAATTACATCGACTCCAACGCATAACTGGTACTTATTTAATCAACCCCGAAAGGGTGAAAGTCAAAGTCAACCTCGGCAGAATTTGAACTCAGAACGTAGACGTGACGAAATACCGTTAGGCATTTCGCCCGATGTGCTAACGATTCTGCCAGCTCACCGCCTTGACCTCGGATATTAATAATAATAATAATAATAATAATAATAATAGTTTATAGCAGAGACTCCAGCAAATTAAGATCTGAAGAAGGAATTCTAATTCCTAAATATCCCCGGACTATAGTTTACCAAGTTACAACAGGTATATAGTCCATTTCTGTTCTATAGTGCATTGTTATACCTTCCTAAAGTTTTTATTCTTTACAAACAATACACAATGCTTCAAGCGAACTACAATACTCTCTTAATAATAATAATAATGATGATGATGATGATGATGATGATCAGACAAATACTGTCAGATCATTGATGTAGCCACACCAAATGACTTGAATGTTGTGAGTAAAGCAGTTGAAGAAATCACCAAGTACTCCAAGTTGAAAGCCGGTAGTATTACGATAGACATTCAAGTCTAGATTTAGGCATTCGTCGTGTGTAAATGTAAAAATGAATGAGATGGAGTCGACAAGAAGGAATACGGTTTGACAGTTATTTTTTAATCACACCTCATGTTTTCATACATACATGCACAGGTATTTGATTATGCAACGGTTTACCTGTATAATGGGATCCGGTTGTATTTACTCAGGTGATATTCAATTGCTGTCTACGTTAGTTAAAGAAACCTTTGACTTCGATGCCAACACATCCATTCGCCTTCTTTGAATTTAGCAATTGAATATCACCTGAGGAAATACAACTGGATTCTATTATACAGGTAAACCGTTGCGGATAATCAAATACCTGTATACATGAAGGACTATATTGTATGGAAACATGTGTAGTGATTAAAAAATACCTGTTAAACCGTATTCCTTCTTGTTGACTCTATCTTATCCAATATATGGGTGTGTGGTAAGTAATTTGCTTACCAACCACATGGTTCCGGGTTCAGTCCCACTGCGTGGCAGCTTGGGCAAGTGTCTTCTACTATAGCCTCGGGTCGACCAAAGCCTCGTGAGTGGATTTAGTAGACGGCGAAACGCCGGTGTTGAAACGGGGGTAGCTGATGAAGGAAAATGTTCTCTATGTGGCTTGTGTGTTTTCTGTACTCTGGTTATTATTATTTTCTTGTCTACGTTTTGTTTGCAATGTCCTGTACCCAGATATGCACCTATATATACAGGTAGACGTAGGTATGCACATACCTGTACGTATATATGCATATACTCATTTATTATTTGTTTTTATATATATGTATATATATGTGTGTGCGTTTTGTGTGTGTGTGTGTGTGTGTGTGTGAGTGAGTGTGTGCATGTCTGTTTGTTCCCCCATCATCGCTTGACAACAGATGCTGGTGTGTTTACGTGCCCTTAACTTAGAGGTTCAGCAATATAGACCGATAGAATAAGTACTAGGCTTACAAAGAATAAGTCCTGGTGTCTACTTGTTCGACTAAAGGCGATGCTCCAGCATAGCCGCAGTCCAATGACTGAAACAAATAAAAAGAATAAAAGAGTAAAAGAATATATATATATATATATATATATATATATATATATATATGAGTATATGCATATATATGTACATGTATGTATATACGTTCATCTACATGTACATATAGATACATAACTGGGTACATGACGTGGCAAAAGAACAAGGACAAATTGGTAAACAAGGTGCAACAAACAAGCAGGCCACATAAAAACATCCCCTTCATCAGCCGCCACCATTAAAACTCCAGCGTTTCGAAGAATTAAGGCAGTACGCATCATTAAAATGGTTCTTCCCACGAACACAAATTAAATTATTTTCGTGGAGGGTAGGGGCGGACGGAAAACAAGACAGGAAAACGAAACGGTGAAATAAACAAACAAAAAGGCTGTACAACCAGACGTGAAGTGTGTATGTCTTGAACGCTGTGAAGCACGAACAGGAGGGGCAAAGAAGTAGGTGCGAGCTTGGTGATTCCAAGAACGAAAAGAAATAGCAGCCGGACACACGTGACCAAGGCTGTGTGAAGAGAAAGAGTAGCAGAGGGAAAAGGAGGGGAGGTAGTAGAATAAAAGTGAGCAACGAAAGGTAGAGAGAGAGAGAGATAGTAGTAGTAACAGTGAGAGGCGAAGGACGAGTAACAAGAGATAGAGAGAGAGAGAGAGAGAGAGAGAGAGAGAGAGAGAGAGAGAAGTAGTGACAGGTAGAGGCGAAGAACAGTAGAGGGAAGAATGAGAGGGGGAGATAGAAATAAAGAGAGTCGCGTTAGAAAAATATTTTAAACTTACTGTATAAAGGTAACGCGTGCGTTTTATATATATATATATATATATATATATATATATATATATATATATATATATATATATATATATATATATATATATATATATATATATATATATGTGATGGGTTTCTTTCTGTTTCCATCTACCAAATCTGTTCACAAGACTTTGGTCGGCCTGAACCCAGAACCATGTGGCTTGGAGAGAATACCCCCTCCCCCTATGCACTGCTTGCACTAGCTGTTTACGACCCTAGGCATTGTTTCCTGGTGACACTTGAAATTCCTTGGCGTTCGTGTGTTGAACGTGCGATTGGCAGCCTTTGAACGAGCAGGCTGTTCGTATGGCTATGGCAATACGGACATCAGTGAGAATGTATATATGTCTGTTTCTGTGAGAGTGAGAGAGAGACAGGTGGAGGTGCAATGGCCCAGTGGTTAGGGCAGCGGACTCGCGATCATAGGATCGCGGTTTCGATTCCCAGACCGGGCGTTGTGAGTGTTTATTGAGCGAAAACCCCTAAAGCTTCACGAGGCTCCGGCAGGGGATGGTGGCTAACCCTGCTGTACTCTTTCACCACAACTTTCTCTCACTCTTACTTCCTGTTTCTGTTGTACCTGTAATTCAAAGGGTCAGCCTTGTCACACTGAATGTCCCCGAGAACTACGTTAAGGGTACACGTGTGACTGTGGAGTGCTCAGCCACTTGCACGTTACTTTCACGAGCCGGCTGTTCCGTTGATCGGATCAACTGGAACGCTCCTCGTCGTAAGCGACGGAGTGCCAACAACAGCAACAACGAGAGAGAGAGACAGGGAAAGAGAGACGGAGAGAGAGAATGAGAAAGAAAGAGAAAGAAGGGGAGCGGGGAAGAAAGGGAAGGACATACAGCTAGCTTAATAGTCTATGCATTAGAGTTTTCTTACTGCCGTATTGAAAAAGCTGGAATACAGCCAACTAGAAGCGTTGAGACATTGTTTGATGGAGCGAAACTGTCGGGTGGTTATTTTGATTTTGAGACAGCAAAACACAATGTTTTTCAGCGCCAGGTTAGTTTCTTTACAGCTAAGAATAAATAAACCCTTAACGGATTTTATCGGCCTCTATAAACGAGTTAAAAATTTCGCTGGGGTTTAGTCTATTTCAAAGGAAAAATTGGAGTCAGTTCGTAGGTGTATTTCGAATCCTTGAAGCTTCTGTTGAAAGATAGCAATAGATATGTAAATAACAAGAGTTATACTGATTTCAGATTTCGTCACAAGGCCAGCAGTTTTGGGAGAAGGGTAAGCTGTTTGTCTTTATGTGAGACAATAAACTCTCCTGTTGGTGGAGGCGTAATGGCCCATTGGTTAGGGCAGCGTACTCGCGGTCATAGGATCGCGGTTTCGATTCCCAGACCGGGCGTTATGAGTGTTTATTGAGCTAAAACACCTAAAAGCTCCACGAGGCTCCGGCAGGGGATGGTGGCGAACCCTGCTGTACTCTTCCACCACAACTTTCTCTCACTCTTACTTCCTGTTTCTGTTGTGCCTGTATTTCAAAGGGCCAGCCTTGTCACACTGTGTCACGCTGAATATCCCCGAGAACTACGTTAAGGGTACACGTGTCTGTGGAGTGCTCAGCCACTTGCACGTTAATTTCACGAGCCGGCTGTTCCGTTGATCGGATCGACTGGAACCCTCGACGTCGTAAGCGATGGAGTGCCAACAGCAACAAACTCTCCTGCTAAATGTCCACGGGTGTTGTTCAGTCACTTCCTCAATTCAACCATAACAGCCAACATGATTCAGACCGCGACACTTTCTCGGGTTAAGCATTGAGATGATGTTGAGAAGATGTTGAGAAGATGTCAATCGCTGCCCATAACTACACAGGAATCTCAAAAGAGCTAGCGAAAGCTTGGCATAGGACTCCAACCCATGCCAACTTACAAGTAATGGCTAAGCTTATTCTTTTAGTTCCTTGCGTCCCGACATTAGTTTTCTACAGCAACGCCAAACCACTTTCACGTTTTAGCTAAGAGCTTTTAAACACATGTCGCTTTATCGTGTGTACTTTGTCCTCTGTACTATCGCATGTACTTTATCCTTTGCATTATTGTTTGTACTTTGTCCTCTGTATTATCGTGTGTACTTCAACCTCTATTTTATCGTTTGTACTTTATCCTCTATATTATAGTTTGTACTTTCATCTTCGTATTATTGTTTGTATCTAACCTCCTTATTATCATTTGTACTTTAACCTATTTATTATCTATCTATCTATCTAACTTTCTCTATCTGTCTATCTATCTATCTATCTCTTTGTCTATCTATCTATCTATCTATCTATCTATCTATCTATCTATCTATCTATTTATTTATTTGTCTATCTATCTATCTATCTATCTAACTAACTTTCTCTCTCATCATCATCAGATGTACTCACCTCCCAGATGTACTTAGCCAAATCTTACATGCATGCACTCACACGCGCACATACATATACGTATATATATACACACACATATATATGTATATATATATGTATCGCATATATATATATATATATGTATAAATATATGTGTATATATATCTATATATATATATATATATATATATCTATCTATCTATCTATCTATCTATATATATATATATATATATATATATATATATATATATATATATATATATATATATATATATATATATATATATCTATATATATATATACACACACATATATATACATAGTATACATATATATACTCTTTTACTCTTTTACTTGTTTCAGTCATTTGACTGCGGCCATGCTGGAGCACCGCCTTTAGTCGAGCAAATCGACCCCGGGACTTATTCTTTGTAAGCCTAGTACTTATTCTATCGGTCTCTTTTGCCGAACCGCTAAGTGACGGGGACATAAACACACCATCATCGGTTGTCAAGCAATGATAGAGGGACAAACACAGACACACAAACACACTCACACACACATATATATATACATATATACGACGGGCTTCTTTCAGTTTCCGTCTACCAAATCCACTCACAAGGCTTTAGTCGGCCCGAGGCTTTAGTAGAAGACACTTGCCCAAGATGCCACGCAGTGGGACTGAACCCGGAACCATGTGGTTGGTAAGCAGGCTACTTACCACACAGCCGTATGCGCAAAGTAGTGAAGTAAATTATACAAAATGAAGAGAAGTGTTTTTGGAAGTTATTTGAATCTGCAATGGCTTCTC
>NC_142956.1:3034397-3039397 GCF_046866305.1 Octopus bimaculoides
AATATACATGAAAATGCGTTGGTGTATCTGCGTATAATAATACAGAACTGTATATGTGTTATCAAATATACATATATATATATACATATACATGTTGCCATACATACATACATACATTCATTCATACATACATACATACATACATACATACATATATGTTGTTGTTGTTGGCACTCCGTCGCTTACGACGTGGAGGGTTCCAGTTGATCCGATCAACGGAACAGCCTGCTCGTGAAATTAACGTGCAAGTGGCTGAGCACTCCACAGACACGTGTACCCTTAACGTAGTTCTCGGGGATATTCAGCATGACACAGTGTGACAAGGCTGACCCTTTGAATTACAGGCACAACAAAAACAGGAAGTAAGAGTGAGAGAAAGTTGTGGTGGAAGAGTACAGCAGGGTTCGCCACCATCCCCTGCCGGAACCTCGTGGAGCTTTAGGTGTTTTCGCTCAATAAACGCTCACAACACCCGGTCTGGGAATCGAAACCGCGATCCTATGACCGCGAATCCGCTGCCCTAACCACTGGGCCATTGCACCTCCACACATACATATATACATGCATATATACATACATACATACATACATACATACATACATACTGCTAGAAATATCAATGTGATTCTTAATTTCTTTGTAGGCGACCAGAAAATTTATGCTAAAAGTGTTAACAATGCCAAAAACAACTGGAACTAATAACACCATTTTCAGCTGATATAGGCGTGGAATTTGGCCAAAGGAAATGTTTATATTTGGTTATAGAACGATAAAAGTAAGTTCCCCCAGACCCAAAACTTGTGCATCAACGGTCTCTCTATTTATTCCATTCCACACAAAAAATCTTACAAGTACCTTGGCATAGACGAAAATGTATTATATGAACGTACTGTGAATAAAGATAGAATGACCCGAGAATACTACAGCAAACTTAGGAAAATATGGCAATCGAAACTCTCCTCTTACAACAAGACAATATCCCACAATGCATTTGCAGTACCAGTGCTGATCCCAACATTTGGGATTCTTGATTGGTCTGTAGAGGAAATCCACTCCATAGATATCAAACCCACAAAATCCTGACAATAACTGGGAACTTCCACAGAAAGAAAGATGTTGACAGGGTCTACCTAAGAAGAAATGAAGGTGGTAGAGGACCGAGATCTGTGCAGACGGCCTTCGAATGCCGTAAGGTAATCACTCAGGCAGCTCTTGTTGAACAACAGTAGCAAAAATAAATATATTAATGCAGTTCTGAAAAGTGAAGTGAGCAACATTGTAGAGGTTGGCAGTGAACTCCTCAAGAAAAACTGTCTTTCTGATGATTTCCTATACAACCCCAAAACAGCTGGTCTCTCTTACATCAGAGAAGACCCGGAGGGAAAGCACTTAGCATAGAAAGAAAAAAAAAGACCATGCATGGATATGTTGCCCGGAAGCTTCAAGAAGACAGTAGAATTGACACGAAGCGCAGCCTCTCTTGAACACAAGACCACAACATCACGTCACACTTTGAAGACGATGCGTTTGCAATCCAGGAACAAGAGTTTGCCACGAAATACCTGGTGAACAAGTGAGACAGTGACACTCTTGTAATCCCAAGGGGCAACCGCATGTGTAGGCTATATCATGTTTCTGTGGAAGACATCACACGTGATTAGCAGCTATCTTAAAATCTCGTCACGGTACTACCTCCATTTGCGACACGATGTTGTTTCTAAACCAATTTAGAAATAGACTGTCCTGAAATAAACTTAGAAAATCCCACTGTTATAAAATACGTTCATAAACACCAACTCAAGGAATACTGGTGGAATATTCCCATCAAAACGTCTGTCAAATGTAAACAGAACAGGCCGGATATTGTTGTTCGGGACAGAGAGGCAAAGGTATGTAAGATCATAGAGGTCAGTTACCCTACAGGTATAAATATCTCTTTGAAAATCAAAGCGAAAGAGGATATCTATGGACAACTGTTTCGAAACCTCCAGCTTCTATATCCAGACTATAAATTCATATTCCTACCAATAATAATTGGAGCATGAGGTTTGGTTAATAAATGCTTAAAGGAGAATCTGGATAAACTGGGATTTTCAGAAAGAGAAATTAACCGGTTGATTCGTACATTACAAGACCCATCTGTGAGTGGAACAGTAAAAATATGCAAGACCTTATCATTTATCAAGTTCCAAATATGAATTTGTCTGTGTTAACTACATCCCAAAGATGGAGCCTTGTATCTTTGCTGGATACGTGGTCCATCCTCAGTGGAAGATTTACAATAATTAAAAGATGGAGCCTAGCAGTAGGTATAAAAAGGGGAATTTGACAAGACAATCAGTCGGACGCTGACACTCGTTGATGCTGCATCGAAGAGGCCAGGGAATAGAAGAAAGAAGACATGCACCCAACACCAGAGCTGAAGGCACCCCCGAAAGGGGGGGGGGGCACGTCAAAACAGTAGAGGAGTAGGGGCCGAAACCGGACGTGGTTCCTCCTGATGATGTCTTGAGCTAACTGGATCCTATAAAGGAGCTGTTGTGGTAGCAGACCATGAAACATGGTTGAAATTCCTTCCTATATATATATATATATATACACACATTTTCACGCTTATATCTGAACGTATATATTCACACACACATGTGAGCGCGCACAGTCACACATAGATAATATATACATATATATATGTGTGTATAACAGGAACAGTTATATGTACACGTTTCGTATGTATATGTGTGTAAATAGACAGTAAAATAAACGCCAATGCATTCAGATGTCACCGCATTACCACCACCACTACCACCACCACCATCACTACCACCACGCCAAATATTACTATGAGAACGACCAGCACTAGCACCGCCACCATTGATACTTCTACCAACTGACATCACAACAAAATCACAACTTCCACTACCACGACCACCACGACCACCACCACCGCCAGAAATACGACTACTTTGCGTACAAGGACAACCGCGATATCACTACTACTACTACTACTACTACTACTACTACTACTGCTGCCGCTGCTGCCGCTGCTGCCGCTGCTGCCGCTGCTGCCGCTGCTGCCGCTGCTGCCGCTGCTGCCGCGGCACCACCTCAATCAACACCATCGGACCACGCCCACATAAATCGATTACCGTGATGAAACTCATTAGGAGAAAGTATACATTGTAATTTACAAGTTCTATCCCAAAACGGCGACACTAACGCCGCCTACCTGCGACACACACACACACACACACACGCACACACACAAACATAAACACAGACAGATATGTTTGGATGTGTGTATGGATGTGCCTATATGTACAAGCACACGCCTCCGTGCACACATACACCTATATATATATATATATATATATATATATATATATATATATATATATATATATATATATATATACATATATATATATATATATATATATATATATATATATATATATATGTATGTATATATATATATATATATATATATATATATATATACATACATATATGTATGTATATATATATATAGGCGCAGGAGTTAATGTGTTGTAAAAAGGTTGCTTCGCAATCACACGGTTCTGGGTTCACTCCCACTTTGTGTTACCTCGGGCAAAGTCTCTTCTACTATAGCCTCGGCCGACCGAAGCCTTGTTAGTGGATTTGGTAGACGGAAACCGAAATATAATATTTGTGAACAAACTCGGAGACTTTATATATATATATATATATATATATATATATATATATATATATATATATATATATATATATATATATATATATATATATATATATATATATATATATATATATATATATATATATATATATATATGTATATATATATATATATATATATATATATATATATATATATATATATATATATATATATATATATATATATATATATATATAATAGGCGTAGGAGTGGCTGTGTGGTAAGTAGCTTGCTTACCAACCACATGGTCCCGGGTTCAGTTCCACTGCGTGGCATCTTGGGCAAGTGCCTTCTACTATAGCCTCGGGCCGACCAATGCCTTGTGAGTGGATTTGGTAGACGGAAACTGAAAGAAGCCCGTCGTATATGTGTATATATATGTGTATGTGTGTGTGTGTGTTTGTATGTCTGTGTTTGTCCCCCCAACATCGCTTGACAACCGATGCTGGTGTGTTTATGTCCCCGTAACTTAGTGGTTCGGCAAAAGAGACCGATAGAATAAGTACTAGGCTTCCAAAGAATAAGTCCTGGGGTCGATTTCTTCGACTAAAGGCGGTGCTCCAGCATGGCCGCAGTCAAAAGACTGAAACAAGTAAAAGAGTAAAAGAGTAAAAGAGTATATATATATATATATACTAAGTTCAAAAAAAGGAAAAAGACAAAAAACAACAACAAAAAACAACAACGTGAAGACGTGATACAGATTGTGTTACTAGACGCTCGGGAAAGGAAAGAGAGAGAGTAAGACATTTCGAGCGGAGCTCTTCGTCGGAAACAAGGAAAGTCCAAAGAAGGGAAAAACGCAGGAAGACAAAATCGCCGTGTCCCAAAAGTCACTGATGGGTTTCAGTTTTTAATAACTTCCTTATCTTTACAAGTAAATGTATGAAATATTGATACAATATAAAGGATATAATCGACATTAATATGCATTTGTCAAATATTGGAACACCACTGCATGACATATGAAAAAGGACATCGCTTAAGTGGCGGCCATTTTCGGCTTCGCACGTCCGCACTCTTTCCAAAACTTGCACCATAATAGTCTCAAGAATTTCAGACCCCACTTTTCTGATTTCCCTATTAATTTTCTCTTTCAGTTGGGCCAAGGTCCCCGGCTTGTGGACGTAAACCCTCTTTCAGGTATCCCCACAAGAAAAATCCAGGTTTGTCAAGTCTGGGGTAAGATGGCGGCAACTGCTCATACCAGTAAGAGAAACAATGCAATTGCGACGCCAGTGCTTCGGAGAGAGAATAATCTCCCGTTACGGCAATGTTA
>NC_142956.1:3044397-3046897 GCF_046866305.1 Octopus bimaculoides
GTGTTTACGTCAAAAGAGACCGATAGAATAAGTACTAGGCTTCCAAAGAATAAGTCCTGGGGTCGATTTGCTCGACTAAAGGCGGTTCTCCAGCATGGCTACAGTCAAATGACTGAAACAAGTAAAAGAGTAAAAGAGTATATATATATATGAGAAACAAAGTTAACTTGTTTATTACAAATCTCCCTGTAAAAACCGGTTTGTCCGGAACCCATCAACGGATTTACAATATAGAATTGTGATGAACCATAACATTGGACCTTGTCAAAAGATTACCTGGAAATCTTAACTAACCAAAATGATATTCTCAGCCTGGTGTGTCGACAGAATATTTATGAAGTATTTGGACCGGATTGATAATTTGTTCTCTGTGTATGTGCATATATATATATATATATATATATATATATATATATATATATATATATATATATATATAGGGAGAATTCACAAAGAAACAACAGTCGAAGACAGGTGGTGTAGAAAACAAATAGATGTATTAGTATATCGCTCGGGAATTGAAAAAGTCTTTAACGTTTCGAGCCTACGCTCTTCCACAGAAAGGAACACACAAAGGAACAAGGAGAGAAAAAAATGTGTGTAGTGGTTAGTGATCTATCATATACACGTAAATATAAATATATATATATACACACGCACAAACACATATATACATATACATACATACATACATACATACATATATATATATATATATATATATATATATATATATATATATATATATATATATATATATATACATACACTCACACACGCTCACACAAATATATATCTTAAACAAGATGACCCCACACATTTGCTGGCTTCCGGTATGCGGAGCTGTCGACTGGTAGCACTTGCAGGTGCAAATTGTTTGCAAAACGTATATTATTCTTCAACAAAATCATTATTCACAGCTACTTGGAAGTTTTGGCCAGTTAATCTAGTCTGACGGTGGTTTAATTGGCCGAAAATTCGAAGTCACTGTCAATGGTATTTTTATTTGAGTATAATAAGTTTGTACTCGGAAAATGAAGAGAGTAACGGCTCAGATTAATGTAAAATTGTTTTTATTGTACCTGAACATAAAAACAAACATTAAGAGTGTATATATACATATATACATGTGCGTGTGTGTTTGAGTGTGTGTGTGTGTGTGTGTGTGTGTGGATATATATGTATATATATATATGTGTATGCATATATATATATGTGTGTGCGTGTATATATATGTATATGTATATACATATATGCATGCATATACATATATATGCATATATATATATATATATATATATATATATATATATATATATATATATATATATATATATATATATATATATATATACATATATATATATATATATACACATACATATGCACATATATTTACATACATACGTATATATATATACACACACACATATATATATATATATATATATATACATATATATATATATATATATATATATATATATATATGTATATATATAGATATGCATGTATATATATATATATATATATATATATATATATATATATATATATATATATATATATATACATATATATATATATATATATATATATATATATATATATATATATATATATATATATATATATATATATATATATATATATATATATATATATATATATATATATATATATATATATATATATATATATATACGTCTAAACTTAATACGTGTCTCTCACAACATCCGGGGTGTTAAGTGCAGAAGCCGACTGCCATTTCCGTTCATTAACTTTCTTTGTAGTCGCCAATTCCTCTGCATACATTCTTTAACCATCACACTGTGTATTTACGAAACCTCTCATAGCTGATTCCTTTTGTGATCCTCAAAAACAAGTAAATTACGACGTCATTTTTGTCGTCAATAGTTCACGTCATTTACAGTCACGTCTGTCCTCGGTTCTATAATATGCAACTTCCGGTTTTGTCTTCATAAGTTTTTCAACGTCATTTTCATTGCATACTCTCCAGTGCGCTGAATGAAGACATGAAAATATTTCGTGTCTGCTCCAAATATTTTTTAATTTACAAATTACTGTTTTTAGGTTAAAGAGTTCGTTCTGAAACAACGGGAATTCAGGTTCAATCCCAACACGTGCCACCTTCGGCAAATGTCTTCTACTATAATCCGTGACTCCTACTGTCCTGTGATTGAATTTGATTGACTGAAACTTTGAAGAAGCCTTTCTTATAATGTATATATATATATATATAATAATAATACAACTAATATGTGAGTATATGCATATATACGTACATGTATGTACATACCTATATCTACATGTATATATAGATGCATATCTGGGTCCAGGACGTCGCAAAAAACGTGGACAAAATGAAAAATAGAACATAAACAAAGCACGGAAATCACTTTTTTTCGGACAACGGTCGGAACAGAAAGGAAAACAGACAGGCCACATAGAGAACATTTCCTTCATCAGCTGCCCCTAT
>NC_142956.1:3081897-3084397 GCF_046866305.1 Octopus bimaculoides
TTTGAAAGTTTCTCCGTTTCTTTTACAGAAACATTGTCATCTGTAGGTATTGATACATCGATTAGAAAGCAATATATTTCTTGGTGATCTCTGGCAACTATATCCGGCCTATTTGCCTTAATTTCTCTATCTGTGTGTATTATAATTATATTATAATTGTTATTATTATTGTTGTTGTTATTACTATTTACTTTTAATCTGCATGTTTGTTACAATCACATGCCGAGACAAACCCAGCGTCCTATATATATATATATATATATATATATACCTATGCATATACATAAACAGGCAAACATATAAGTAAAAAACTAAGATGGAAAAAAAGACTACATGAATATCAAAGGAGATTTTTATTAAAGCTGCAAAAAATCTTCAAAAGCTGTTATCACAACCGATTGATGAACTGTCACGTGAAACTCTAACAGTTTCCGAAATAATTTTTCACCTTTAATAAAATGGAAAGTCTGTGTGTGTATGTGTATGTGTGTGTGTGTATGTGTGTGCGTGCGTGCGGGATCTTGTGTTCATGTGTGTGCGTGCGCGTCTGTGTGTGTTTGTATGTGTGTGTATGTGTGTGTGTGTGTGTTTGTGTGTGTGTGTGTGAAGTTGTTTGTATGTATGTGCATGTGTGCGTGCATATGTGTGCGTCCGTGTACGTGCGTGCGTGTGTGAGCGCGTATGTGTTTGTGGGTGCATGTGTATGTTTGCGTGAATGCGTGTGTGAATGTGTGTGTATGTATGTGCGTATGTATATTGAATGTGTGCGAGTGTATGTGTCCGTGCGTGTGTGCGTGCGTATGCGTGCGTGTGTGTGTTTGTGAGTGCAGGTGTGTGTGTTTGTGTGTGTGTGTGAGCCCGGACGAGTGTGCGTATCTTTGCACTCCGTGCGTGCATGTATGTGTGTGCGTACGTGCGTGTGTGTGTGTGTGTGTGTGTGTTTGTGTCTGGCTCTGTGCTCTCAATACCTTGTGTCAGCGATAGGACTTTCTGCCAAGATGGGTATCGCAGTATTCGGCGATTTGTCATTACGGCGACATTAATTCCAGGTTAACAGATTTTGTTCGTCGCACCAAGAATGCGTAGTTACAGGAAGACCATCAGAATAAACAAGGACAAAGAGACACTCACCCTGCTGCTCTCATGAATGCTTCCGGTTGTTAATGAGGGATTAATCTAACGCGGCGTACTGGCAGAATGGTTAGCACGCCGGACGAAATGCTTAGCCGTATTTTGTCTGTCTTTACGTTCTGAGTTCCAATTCCGCCGAGGTCGACTTTGCCTTTCATCCTTTCAGGGTCGATAAATTAAGGATCAGTTGCGCACTGGGATTGATGTAATCGACTTAATCCCTGTGTGTGTCCTTGTTTGTCCCCTTTATGTTTAGCCCCTTGTTGGCAATAAAGAAATGAGAAACGTTAGGACGCCGGGCGAAATGCTTTCATCTGTCTTTATGTTCTGAGTTCAAATTCCGCCGATGTCGATTTTGCCTTTATTCCTTTCGAGGTTGATAAATTCAGTACCAGTTGCGTACTGGGGTCGATCCAATCGACTGGCCCCCTCCCCCAACATTTCGGACCTTGTGCCTAGAGGAGTAAAGAATACCTAATAGATATTAGGGCGGCGAGCTGGCAGAAACGTTAGCGCGCCGAGCGAAATGCTTAACGGTATTTCGTCTGTCTTTACGTTCTGAGTTCAAATTCCGCCGAGGTTGGTTCTGCTTTTCATCATTTCGGGGTCGATAAATTAAGGACCAGTTGCTCACAGGGGTCGATCTAATCGACTGGCCCCCTCCTCCAAAATATCGCGCCTTGTGCCAAGAGTACAAAAGAATGAGGGCTTAATCTTGGATGGATGGGGGCGCGTGGTTTAGTGGTTAGGTTATTAGACTTAAGATTGTGGTTTCAATTCCTGGACTTGGTGATGCGTTGCTCCAGTCCACTCAGCTGGCAAAAATGAGTTATCCTGCGACAGACCGGGGTCCTATCCAGGTCGAGTATTTCAACGCCACTGAAACCGGGAAACCGGCGCTCATTAACCTGCCATGGCTCGAGAAAGAATTCGGCCCTCAGGAGCCAGCCATGGCTGGAGAAGGAACCTTTTATGTAGTTTACTACGATAAATGTAAACAAACTGATGTTTGGTTTTAGAAGCGTTGAAATGTGTATGATGAGATGCAAATAAGATGATAATTTTATTTTCAAACGCATAAACGCTGATAGAACAGCAGAGATTGGATAAGATATCCATACAAAGCGGAAAAATTTGTCAGCAACCAGCCATGTTCTATGAGTGTTTCTGTGTTTGAGAATAAAATTACCATATTATTTGTATCTCACAATTAATTCTTTTACTAGTTGACCCGTGCCGTCAAAAATCACGTCTAATTGTAGTATTTCATATATGAATAAGATCCAAAACCAAGATTTTGGCTTAATAATTCTTTTATTACCAAATTTATAATATAAGAAATAAGATACGTTAGCACGCCGGGCGAAAT
>NC_142956.1:3099397-3101897 GCF_046866305.1 Octopus bimaculoides
AGCTTTTTCTACTATAGTTTCGGGCTGGAAGAAGACCGCCGTATATATGTATATTTATATATATATATATATATATATATATATATATATATATATAAACAAATAGTAAATGAGTATATGCATATATACGTACAGGTATGTGCATACCGACATCAACCTGTATGTATAGCCTCATATCTGGGTACAGGATATTGCAAACAAAACGTAGACGAGAAAACACACAAGCCACATAGAGAACATTCTACTTCATCAGCTACCCACGTTTTGACACCGGCGTTTCGAAGAGCTTGGGCAGGACGCATCGTTAAAACGGCTCATCCCATGGACCGCAGATTAAATTTGTATACGCAAATTAAATCTTGCCATGGAGGAATGTAGTGGCGGACAAAAAGCAAGACAGGAAAACAAACAAGAAAGGCTTTACGGCCAGACGAGAAAAATCATGTGTGTATGAACCCTGTGAGGCACGAACTTGAAAGTAGGGACGAAGTGAGTTCGCGTGTTTGCTCAGCGATAGCCAAGGAAGAAAAGGATTATTGACCGGAAGCATGTGACCATGCCGGTGTAAGGGGAAGAGAGAGAGTGGTAGAGGGAGAAACAAAGGGAGGAAGTAGAAGAATAGGTGAGCAACGAGAGGAAAAGAGAAAGAGAGGAAGTACGAGGGGGAAAAAGATAGAGGAAGAGGTACATATATATATATACACACACATATATATATATATATATATATATATATATATATATGCATGTATATATATCTATATATATGTATGTATATATGCATGTATATATATCTATATATATATATATCTTTATATATATATGTATGTGTATGTATACATATGTATATATATATATATATATATATATATATATATATATATATATATATATATATATATATATGTGTGTGTGTGTGTGTGTGTGTGTGTGTATGTATGTATGCATGTATGTATGTATTATATATATATATACAGTTGGAATTTACAAAAAAGACAACAGACGAAGACAGATGTATAAACAACAGGCAGGTGTATTACTTTGATGCTGGGAAAGGTGAGAAAGTCTTTTGTGTTTCGAGCCTACGCTCTTCAACAGAAAAGAAAACGAGGAAATAAACAGAGAGAGAATAATAAAAAGAGATTTGTGGATTTAGTGGTCAAACCTGGCGATTGGTTGGAAAAAGATAGTTGGACAGGATGGCTAGGAACAAGTGGAGATAATAAAGTACTGGTGATCAGAAGACAAAGGTGCGCGTGTGTGTGTGTGTATGTGTGTGTGTGTGTGGATAGAGGCTAGTGAATTTGACGTGTGTGCGTCTGTGATGTGCGGGTGTGTGGATGATGGTGTGTAGGTGTGTAGGTGATGGTGTGTAGATGATGGTGTGTAGATGATGGTGTGTAGCTGATGGTGTGTGGTGTGGGTGCTGGGAAGTGGTGTGATATATATATATGCGTGTGCGTGTTCGTCCGCCCACCATCGCTTGACAACCAATGTTAGTGTGTTTACGTCCCCGTAATCTAGCGGTCAGGCAATTTGTACGACTAAAGGCGGCGCTCTAGCATAGCCGGAATCAACTGACTTGAGCAAGTGTCTTCTCCTGTAGCCTCGGGCGGTGAGAAGGCAGTGTCGTTAGCACGGCCAGCAAAATTCTTAGTGGTATTTCGTCGATCTTTACGTTCTGAGTTCAAATTCGATTTTGCCTTTCATCCGTTTCGAGGTCGATAAAAATAGGTACTAGTTAAGCATGGGGGTTCGATGTAATCGACTTGCTCCCTTCCCGGAACTTGCTGGCCTTGTGCCAAATTTTGAAACTATTATTATTATTATTATTATTATTATTATTATTATTATTATTATTATTATTATTATTATTATTATTATTAATGTTCAATTAATCTCCCTTGTCTCAACAATACTAAGCTTCTGCCAAAATTGGAAAGAATCATCAACATCATCATCATCATCATCATCAGCATCACTAGCAACATCATCAACTTTATCATCATCATCATCATCATCATCATCATCAGCGTCATCATCATTATCATCATCAACTTCATCGTTAAAAATTATCATCACTCTTATTGTTGTTATTGTTGCTGTTGTTGTTGTTGTTGTTGTTGTTGTTTCTCCTTCATGACGGTTGTTGCTTCTGCCAGCAAGACACCTTGTTGCCAGTCCCGAAGCTGCCGCCGGATTATTGCTCCCTGCTTTTACCGGATAAAATTTACTCCTTTATCCGTTATTTTTCTCTTTCTTTATTCATTAATGTTTTTGCGGGGGAGTGGTGCGGTGTGGGAGGGGGGATCCTTGTGTTGCAACATTTCGCAAGAAACCCGTTTTTTTCAAAAGTGCAGAGACGCATTTCCTGATAGGGAAGAATCGTTTTAATGTCCGTTTCTTAAGAATATTTAGTTTTCTATCTTGTTGACAGACAACCAACAAAGATGGCGCCTACAAGCGAACAGAAACCAGAAACTAACAAAAAAAAAAAAAA
>NC_142956.1:3106897-3109397 GCF_046866305.1 Octopus bimaculoides
TGTTTAGGTGCTGCATAAAGATGTATAGGCTTGTACGTATTTGCAGATACATATGTGCATGTGTGTCTGAGTGTGTGTATGTGTGTGAATGTTCCTGTTGCCATCTCTATGTATCTTTGTAGGCATTAGTATGTCACATAATTATATGTATACGTATACACACGCATACATATATAAATATGCACACATATATACATATATATACGCATAATTATATATATATATATATATATATACGTGTCTACATATGTATGCATATATATACATCCATATGTATATATATACGTATAAATCTATATATGAGTATATATATAGAGATATATTTATACATATGTATATATCTGTGTGTGTGTGTGTGTGTATGTGTTTGTGTGCGTGTGTATTTGTATGTGTATATATATATATGCATATGTATATTTATATATGTATATATATTTATATACATACGGTCTAACTTGATTATGTTTTTGTGTGAGTGTGTGTGGACGTGTGAGCGGATGTACGTGTACGGAAGTGTAATGTGCGTCGTTGAATGCATGTACACACACACACACACACACACACACACACACACACACACACACACACACACACACACACACACACACATATATATATTTGAGTAAGTGTCTCATTGTATATGTGTGTGTATGTTTATATGCAAGTGTTCATATATAAACATTAAGACATTGATGAAGAACATCAAAATCAATTTAATAGAAACTGCACTCAATACTTGTTACGATGTGGATTACACATAATATTTATTTGAATATATGAATACATATTTCACATCTACAAGAAACCTTCACGTTTTTCAGAACGCTTCTCAAAGTTTTTGCATAAACGTGGATATGGTTTGAACCTGACAGGTTTTGGGTCCAATGCCAAAATTTCTAGCCCTAAGGATATCGTAAAACCCCTGGGTGGATTTCTTTTACAAGGCTTAGAGAAGCTGAAGGATCGATGCAATAAGTGTGTGAATCTGAGATGGGAATATGTTGAAAAAAAAATCATGATTAAATGGTCTTTCCGTATTTTCTTTTACCCCAAAGCCAGGAGCTTTTTAGCAGCCCCTCATATATATATATATATATATATATATATATATATATATATATATATATATATATATATATATATATATATATAAGTTAAAGTAAAAGTAAGTAAAAAGTATATATATATATATATATATATATATATATATATATACTTTTTACTTACTTTTACTTTAACTTTTTTCAGTCATTTGATTGCGGCCATGCTGGAGCACCGCCTTTAGTCGAACAAATCGACCCCAGGACTTATTCTTTGTAAGCCTAGTACTTATTCTATCGGTCTCTTTTGCCGAACCGCTAAGTTACGGGGACGCAGGTACTCCACCATCGGTTGTCAAGTGATGTTGGGGGGGGGGGACCCAAACACAGACACACAAACATACACACGCACATACATACAAGGCTTTGGTTGGCCTGAGGCTATAGTAGAAGACACTTGCCCAAGGTGCCACGCAGTGAGAATGAACCCGGAACCATGTGGTTGGTAAGCAAGCTACTTACCACACACCAACTCCTGTGCATATTATATCTATCTATCTATCTATCTATCTATCTATATATATATATATATTTCGTAAAGTATTGTGTTGTTATATATGTGTATGTGGTAGTTGAGAAATGCATTATGAGAATACATAAATGTATTATCATTTGATTGATAGAGAGATTGAAAGGCTATAGTAGAAACCACATGCCCAAGGTGCTACACAGTGGGACTGAATACGGAACCATGTGGTTAGTAAGGAAGCAACGTGGAACAAATAGGGGCTGCAATAAGGCTGGAGCACATGTAGAAAACAGCACTGCTTGGAACCGCTTGAATACTCCGGAAGGTGCTCGAAAAATAAGAGGTGTTACCTTAGTTCACTGGTAGTGAACAGCTGACACGGTAGTACATCTCCAGCATTAGAAACTGTGCAAAGGCAATAATAATAATAATAATAATAATAATAATAATAATAATAATAATAATAATATTTTTAAAAGGATTGACGTAACTCTTCACGAAGGCAAATAGTCAAAACGAAAAGCGCGATTCGATTGTATAGATTGTACAAAATATTTTGACAGTAATATTACAAAAGCTGTAATTTACATTACGATTTTCCTTAGACACCCGGCTGCTTTGGTAAATTACAGCTTTTGCGTTTTATTCCTTCTTACAGTTGGCTTGTCAGCCCTGTCAGTTTCACTAGACCCCAGTGTTGAACCCAATCCTGGGCCAATGGACTTCGTGAACTTGACAAAGACAGACGTACTGTCGAAATATTGTTCAACGAATAAAATATCTATACAATCGAATAGCGGTCTTCGTCTTGACTAATAATAATAATAATAATAATAATAATAATAATAATAATAATAATAAATGCTAGTGGATACCTAAGGCTACAGGTAGTACCTCGCTACCTACATAAATTGTACCAGAACGAGCCTGA
>NC_142956.1:3121897-3124397 GCF_046866305.1 Octopus bimaculoides
CCAAAACGGAGCATAATGGGAAAATATTCCGAAAGTAACATAACCTTGAAATGGGAATATATGATGCTGTGAAAATTGTAGTAAAGATTG
The DNA here is from genome assembly GCF_046866305.1 of Octopus bimaculoides. Classification (NCBI taxonomy): domain Eukaryota; kingdom Metazoa; phylum Mollusca; class Cephalopoda; order Octopoda; family Octopodidae; genus Octopus; species Octopus bimaculoides. Next base: position 3,121,988 of record NC_142956.1, read on the forward strand.
TTTGCCAACATAACATGGCAGTCCTGGTTTAGAACGAATGTTGCTGTAATTCACTTGTTCGAAAATATAAGGACACAGATCGTGTCGTATAGCCAGCTGAAGACGATGTCTCCTGGGGATAAATTACAGCAACATTCGTCCTAAACCAGGACTGCCATGTTATATTGGCAAACAACCTTTACTCCAAAGTACTGTTGCTGAATATCTCTTGTGAGATTTCAAAATAGTAATTTTCTAACTGTGAAAATTGTTTCCATTAATTTAATGTTTATGTTATACAACAATTCCTTTCGCATTTTTGTAGAAGTGTGCACATGCGCCATAAATGAATGGTGTTACTGGAGTTCAAGTTTATCCCGGAAGTTCTCTTTCTGTTAGATGCTGTAAATAATCAATAAAACCTTAAACATGAACTTGTATACCAAACTCATGATGAAACGAACGAACTGAAATATTTAACTCAACAGAAAATTAACTTTCATTTCAATGCACTGCTGAAATCAGCTTCAATGTTTTTTAACTTGAACCGTCAGTGACCCAACGGGTCAGGGGTAGTCTAGTTTGAAATATATTTCTGACACGTTTTAACTGTTAAGACGCAAATTCACTGTTACCGTGAAGAGAAACTTTCTCTTGTGGGTAAAAAGGTGTAAAAACACCATATCGGTCCTGTGTCACGCCCTGTAGGATTCCCAAAACATCGATACTTCTAGCTCTTTAGTCAAATCCAATGGGAAATTCCCAAGAGAGGCAACTCTGGATAGTCTTTATCAAAGCCATGGATTTAATTAAAATGCAATCAACAACATTGACACGTGAGTATATAAATATATACAACGGCACTTCACGCAGTTTCTGTGTACCAAATTTTACTTATAAAAAGCTCAAGGATATAGCAGAAAAAACTTACCCGAAGTGCCTGCGGTGGGACAGAACCCGATACCACGTCTCTGCGAAGCGAGCTTCTCAAACATTTAGCCCTTACCGTATAGGTCTGGATCACTGACTCACGTAAGAAGTATGTCCCAGTAACGTAACTGATATTTCTCAATGTGAGGACACTTACCGATAGTGTCACATGTCGTCCCCAAATAGTCAATTTGTTTTTTCTTTTATTCTTTTATTTGTTTCAGTCAATTGACTGCGGCCATGCTAGAACACCGCCTTCAGGGGTTTTTGTCGGACAAATTGAACCCAGGACTTGCTTTTTGTAAGCCTAGTACTTAATCTATGAGTATCTTTTGCCGAACCGAAGTTACGGATACATAAACACACACATCACCGGTTTTCAAGCGGTGACGGGTGGGACAAACACACACACATACACTCACACACACATACACTCACACACACATACACACATATATATATACAACGGGTTTCTTCCAGTTTCCCTCTACCAAATCTACTCACAAGGCTTTGGTCGGTCCAAGGTTATAGTAAAAACACTTGCTCAAGGTGCCGCACAGTGAGACTGAATCCGGAATCATGTGGTTGAAAAGCAACCGTCTTTACGCACAACCACGCCTGCGCATATTTGTAGATTAGTGTGTATGGATTGCTCCTCTTCTGTGCAAATGTCACATCTTTTATTACTGTTCTTGTAAGGCATTAATTTTTCAATAATCTCTCATCTGTTATTGGAAATTTTCATTTTGATTGCTACTTCTAATCGATATTTCTGCCGCATTTGTCTTCTCACTGAGTCTAAAAGCAAGTAATAGAATTTGCTAGATCACAGTTTACATGTTTGTCAAGACATCCTGATATATCATTGATGTGCTATGTCAAATTTGCGTTTTACAGAAATAAACAAAATCCGTAAATGACGGCGTCTACGTTGCGAAATATAACTTGTGGGAAAGCATTGGCCTTCCTGAGTTTGCATCGGCCACACTTTTATTGAGTGGAGGTATATGTGTCATTTTAATGACTTGTAGGCGCGTGGTATTTCGTTATGCAACCATAATATACTATAAAGTATAATAAATGTCTTTTTATGAATCAACATGTTCTACTGCGTTAGCAGTGCTCTTTACATTATTTTGTTAAGGATCTTTCTATTTAAATTATAGCCAGCGCTGATTTTTTGCTACAATGTTTCATATCGAGACGTCAGATGTAAACAATGAGATCGGAGAGAAATAATCTAAACAAATTATATGTCATTGTCTTTCAACAGAAAGGAACACAGAAATAAACATATATATATATATATATATATATATATATATATATATATATATATATATATATATATATATATATATATATATATATACATTACGGAGATGTACTTGCATAGCAAGTGACCTGATCTGAGATCGTGTGCTGGAACGAAAACAATTGCAGCGTGGAAGGTGTTTATAAGCCATTAAAAATAACACACAAAAATCGTTAGATTCACTAC
>NC_142956.1:3127382-3139882 GCF_046866305.1 Octopus bimaculoides
TATTCTTTTAGGAAATTTTAATGCCCGTGTTGGATCAAAATAGGTTTCTTGATCAACTATTCTTGGTAAACATGGTCTTGGTAAAATGAACTCAAACCGACTCTTGCTACAATCTTTCTGCCGTGAGTGTTATAGGCGCAGGAGTGGCCGTGTGGAAAGTAGCTTGTTTACCAATCACATGGTTCCGGGTTCATTCCCACTGCGTGGCACCTTGGGCAAGTGTCTTCTATTATAGCCTTGGGCCGACCAAAGCCTTGTGAGTGGATTTGGTAGACGGAAACTGAAAGAAGCCCGTCGTATATATGTATATATATATGCATGTGTGTATGTGTTTGTGTGTCTGTATTTGTCCCCCCCCCCCCAACATCGCTTGACAACCGATGCTCGTGTGTTTACGTCACCGTAACGTAGCGGTTCGGCAAAAAGAGACCGATAGAATAAGTACTAGGCTTACAGAGAATAAGTCGTTGGGTCGTTTTGCTCGACTAAAGACGGTGCTCCAGCATGGCCGCAGTCAAATGACTGAAACAAGTAAAAGAGTAAAAGAGTAAAAGAGTGTGGACTTTCTGTCACCGATACACTTTTTCTTTTAGTTGTCCAATAAACTCAAAATAACTTGGTATTATCATAGACCAGGTCAAGGTCACTTGATTGATTAAGTGGTTGTCCGAAACTGAGATGGAAGTGATGGTAAATGAACACATTTTTACTATAAGTTAGAATGATGGTCTGACCATGCTATATTTTGCAGTAAGCTGCAAATGAGACCAAAACCGGCCATAAAAACAAAACTATATAAAAAAAAAAAATCATGAGACTTGATATTTCAAAGTTCAAAATAGATAACGGCATCGATATTCTCGTCCAAACATTTGATGCAATTTTACATACTCGATGCTGTGGTTCACTGTTCTATATTGAAAATCATAACCAGTTTCAGGAAAGTGAAAGTAGGCCGGCCACAAGTCGCTGAAGATTGTGGTTCCTGGAAGAACCGACTGATGTATGAATTCCTGTTGTGTGTCCGTGATTCCGACATGGCACCGCATAAAGAAAATAGTGTCTAGTCTCGCGACAGTCTCCTCTGCGAAAAAAATGTTCAGATAGCAAACATCCTTCCTCGGTTGAGAAGACCGTTTCGTCTATCTGAATGTTAGAATCGCAGAAAATATAGAAGAACCATGGGGTCAACATAGAGATAGTATTTATGAGTCATCCAGAGAAGTTTTTAGGTTTTCATGCCATTGATACCAAGATTGGTTTAATGAAAAATGGCAATGTGACAAATGAACAGCTTAAAGAAACGTGTGAACTTCTTCAAAATGGATTACCGATACGGACGCTACTAGAAAGAAACAGCTTCACATGTTTGCCAAGAATTATATTCGAACTAAACACCGACAAATGACGCAACAGTGGTAGGAACAAAAGACCAAAAACTCTGCAAGAATCACCTGACAAATCCGACACGAAAGGCATTTATCAAAATTTGAAGGGTGTATTTAATCCAAGCAAAGGAGGGTTTTCTCCTGTTCTTTCTACAAAAGGACTTCTTCTCACATCTCGTAATGGCATTGAAGTGTTGGGCTGTATATTTTAAAGATGAACACAATAGAGATACTAATGTAGAGATGAACTCAATCAATAATCCCGACCAAAGAAGAATTGATTCTCTCACACTGGATGCACGTCTGAATGGTGTGAAAGTGGCTATAAAATAATTGACAAATGGAAAATCTGGAGAGAATTCTATTGCTGGAGAGTTTCTTAAATGTGGTGGAAATATTTTGATAGATAAATTATTTCAAATTTTTGCCAGAAGCTTGTGGGGAGGTGAGGATAAGTCGATCACATCGACCCCAGTGTTCAACTGGTACTTATGTAATTGATCCCTTAAGGATGAAAGGTAAAGTCGGCCTCGGCGTAATTTGAACTCAGAACGTAGCGACGAACGAAAGACCGCCAAGCATTTCGTCCAACGCGCTAACGATTCCGCCAGCTCACCGCCTTATTTTGAAACATAAATTTTCTTTTCTTTTCTACTCGAGGCATGGTCCCAAAATTTTTGGGGAAGGGGCCAATCGATTAGATCTGCCTCAGTACGCAAATGGTACTTAATCTATCGACCCCGAAAGGATGAAAGGCAAAGTCGGCCTCGGCGTAATTTGAACTCAAAACGTAGCGACGGACGAAAGACCGCCAAGCATTTCGTCCAGCGAGGGAACGACTTTGCCATCTCGCCGCCTTATTTTGATACATAAATTGACAGAGTTTATGGTCCAAATGTGACAAATATTGGAACTGTCTCTCAACAGTTTAAAGACGCAATAATTGTTCGTCTATATAACTATAAAGGAAGTAAGAATGACAATTGTGACAATTATCGAGTCCTATCGATGCTCTCTGTTGATGGAAACATCATTTCTAGAGTCAGCTTCAACAGAATTAACGCCGACTTAATCGATTCTATCAATCCAGAGAACCGGTGTGGGTTTAGATTGGGTCGAGGGAAAGTAGGGATAATATTCAAAGAGACAATTCAGGAGAAAGCTAAGGGTCACAATAAAGACATCTATGTTGTCTTTATTGGTCTTACAAAAGCCTTGGTGGAGGAGCAATGGCCCAGTGGTTAGGGCAGCGGACTCGCGGTCATAGGATCGCGGTTTCGATTCCCAGACCGGGCGTTGTGAGTGTTCATTGAGCGAAAACACCTAAAGCTCCATGAGGCTCCAACAGGGGGTGGCGGTGAACCCTGCTCTACTCTTTCACCGCAACTTTCTCTCACTCTTACTTCCTGTTTCTGTTGTGCCTGTAATTGAAAGGGTCAGCCTTGTCACACTCTGTGTCACGCTGGATATCCCCGAGAACTACGTTAAGGGTACATGTGTCTGTGGAGTACTCAGCCACTTGCACGTTAATTTCACGAGCAGGCTGTTCCGTTGATCGGATCACCTGGAACCCTCGACGTCGTAAGCGACGGAGTTCCAACAACAAGCAACAAAAGCCTTGATTCTGCAGACAGTTAGGGTCTCAGGAAAGTATTAGCAACATTCGGTATTCCCGAACAAATTCTAAGCATCATAGTGTCCCTACATAATGATATGAAGGCATCTGTTCTCTGAAATGGCAATCATGATTTAACCTTCTGATGTCAAAAATAAGTCAAAACACGGCTGTGTTTGGCACCAGTAATATTTGCACTATTTTTTGTTACGACGACGAGAGTCCCAGCTGATACGATCAACAGAACAGCCTGCTCGTGAAATTAACATACAAGTGGCTGAGCACACCACAGACACGTGTACCCCTGACGTAGTTGTCAGGGAGATTCAGCGTGACACAGAGTGTGACAAGGCCGGCCCTTTGAAATACAGGTAGTCATTTTTGCCAGCTGAGTGAACTGGAGCAACGTGAAATAAAGTGTCTTGCTCAAGGACACAATGCGTCGCCGGGAATTGAACTCACGACTTTACGATCGGGAACCGAATGCCCTAACCACTGAGCCACGCGCCTTCACTCTATTTTTTGTAATAATGTTAGATTGTGCGTTTTCTGATGTAGAAGAGGCTGTGTTTCTTAAATATTGGACAACGAGAGGCATCTTAAAACAACAGGATTAAAATTGCATCTCAGGACAATAAAAGACTTACTGTTTGCAGATGGATGTGCCCCAGTTGCCCATGATGCACTAGAGGGCATGCAGCACATCACTGATAGATTGGCAACACTAGCCAGATATTTTTGCTTAACCATCACCATAAATAAGATTGAACTGCTGTATCAGCCACAGCCTAGTGACAATGTGTATACATACACAGGCTCGCAGATAGATAGACAGACAGATAGATAGATAGATAGATAGATAGATAGATAGATAGATAGATAGATAGATAGGTAGATAGATGGATAGATAGATAGACAGATAGATAGATAGATAGATAGATAGATAGACAGATAGATAGAGGGTTAAATAAATAGATAGATAAATAGATAGACACACCTATATATATATATATATATATATATATATATATATATATATATATATAGATAGATAGATAGATAAATAGATAGATAAATAGATAGATAGATAGATAGATAAATAGATAGATAGATAGATAGATAGATAGATAGATAGATAGATAGATAGATAGATAGATAAACAAACAGCGAGAGAGATAAATATTTCGTTTCTACATTTGCGTCAGAGGAATTTTCTTCATAATGTCATCAGTTGAAATAATCGATACTGGTTATTGGACGAGAATCAATTTGCCAATGAAACCACTTCGACCGCTTGCATATACGTTTTTAATTATTCATTTAAATCAATCCGTAATTATTTGACCAAAATATCTCGCTACACATCACTGGCTTTCTCAATAACTTCTCGTTATATTTTCACGAGGTGACTACTGAGCAGCTACAAAATCAACAGGATCCAGAGATGCCCCCTTCCGTTACTCCATACCCCCCCCCCCCCCCCACACGCACACAAATAACGCTCCACGGAGCTGAAAGGCATCAAGATTTCTCGATTATCACTGATTTTCGTCTCACCCTGATATATATATAATGATTTTTTAACACGGTACGTCAATAAAAGATGTCATCTTTGGACAAATACCACAGTAAATTCGCTGTCCAATACTAAACATGATAGTTGGTAGAGTCATGACACATCGAGCAAAATACATAACGGTATTTCATCGGTCTTTACGTTCCGAGTTCAAATTCTGCTGAGGCCAACTTTGCTTTTAGACCCTCCAGTGTCGACAAAATAAGTACCAGTTGAAAACTATACATATAAAAACATAGTAAAAGTAAAAATAATTACTCATTAAAAAAATTAATATGTTTATTTAATTAGTATATAAAATTATTTTGTAATTCGTAACTGAGAGACTACAATATTCCTTGGTTATTTATTTGCGAAAAAATTTCGAAGTTTGAGGATAATTTGTATGTAAGAAATATTGAAAATAGAATCATTTAAAAAAAATTATGAACCTAAATGTAATTAATCGTGATAGTACAAGCACTGCTTGGAAGGACGTGGACTAGAATGCAAAACGTGGGCGTAGATTCCGAGAATATACTTAATGATGCTGGAACAGTACAGAACAAGCGCCAATTTAGCCTGGAAAAATACAAGAGAGGACAAAAAGACACTGAAAATATTTCTGCTGAAGTTAGAATTCGGGAAATGAATTTCTGTAATTTTTCATTAAATGGTGTCAACATTGTTTGTTTTATTATATTCATTTATTTATTTTTTGCTTTTTACTGCAAAGTTTTGAATTTAAGTTAACATTTTTTTTATTTAAAACCTTCTTTGTATTTCAGCGAAAATATTTCTGTCTGATATTTAATAATATATTATTTTTCTAATTTTATGTTCTTAACAAATCTCATTATCCCAAAATTTTAAATCACAGATATTGTGTTACAACATCAAATTCATGTAGAATCTATGTAATTCAAAAGAGTATAACATAGTAAACAAAACAAAAAATATAGAAACAAAAGAATATTAATTTCCTTACAGTTTCCATTATCTAATAATGAAGTATTTTCTGTTTACACTTAGAAAAATATTTATAAAAGAAGAAAGCTAACGAACACATTCGGTGTAAACTGTAAAATGGCGCTTTTTTACAAATCTTAGGGGTTATAATTCTCAATTTTACTTAAATTGCAATTATATGATTGTTTTAATTATATAAAATTATAATATTCAATTTTTAAATTGTAAATTTGGTGGCAATTAGTCATCACTAAAATTGAAAATAGGTAGATTTTTCAGTATTTTAAATTTTAGTAATAACGAAAAAATATAAAAGGGCATTTATTACTGTAATATTTTGGGATGGTCACGGCGGCGAGCTGGAGTATGGAGAGTCTCTCGAGGACGAATCGCTTTTTATTTGTATTGAGAGATCACAGATCCGGTTATATGGACTTGCGATTTTGAATGTTACAGGGAAGAATGAAAAGAGCGATTCTTCAAGCTGAGCCAAATGGTAGGAGACTCAGGGTTAAACCAAGAATGAAATGGTCGGATAACATCCATAGTCCCATAGTTAGAAGTATACAACATGTGTGATCATCAAAACAAAGAAAAGTGTCTACGTGGCAAGTATGTGTGACTGAAGCAGGTACCTCTCTGCTCAGGGTGTTTATCTCAGGTGCAGGTAATAAGATCGCGTGTCACAACATTTCAAACAAACCAAACCTAAAGAAGAAGAAACAGGTATTTTCCGTACGTCGTCAAAGCACCACCTGAAGATCACTTTGGCGCTGCTTGGAGCGATATCTTCATCAGAGCCAGATAGGGTGAAGCGTATGGAAACATAAAATTGGTTTTGAAAAGTAAAGACGGAATGTGAAATCAGAGCGAGTTGCTTCAAATAGACATGCTTGTAGATTGTGGGCAAATTGTATGCAATAGGAAACTGCTATCTTCTTCTTCTTCTTCTTCTTCTTCTTCTTCCTCTTCTTCTTCTTCTTAGTCGTTCATCAATTTGCTATAATTTTTGACACTTTCATCATTAGCTGCGGAAGACAAATAATTCTTTAATTTAAAACTCCATCATTAACAGACGCGCGCCCACCCCCCTAACACTGCCACTACCATCACCATCACCACCTCAATCAACATCATCATTGCTTCTCCTGCTGGTGCCTCTGGTGATGGTGGTGGTGCTACTACTACTACTACTACTACTACTACTACTACTACTACTACTACTACAATGCTGTAAATAAAAGCAAAAGCTTACCAAGCAAAAAATTTTCCGTCAACATCGACGATGAGCATTTACTCGCAAATCAGTTTTTGGGGTTATTTCACTATCTCTCCCCCCCCCCTCTCTCTCTCTCTCTCTCTCTCTCTCTCTCTCTCTCTCTTATTTTTTCATTCTCCTTCTCCCCGAATGTTTCCAGTTCCCCATCTTTCCTGTCTGGGAGAGAAAGGTCTTAGAACTGAAACGTCAAGGCATTTCATTTTTCTTACTACTGCAAAACTAGTATACATTGAAGTCATTGTTCCTTCTTTTTGGTGGTAAACTGCTGGTGACTTTTACACATACACATATGTACGGTAGTGGTATGGTGGTTGTCTAGTCCTTATGCAGAGTTTGACAACCTCCTGTACCTACACCTTAGAACCATCATGGCGTCTGATGTGGCTTTTAAATCAGACAATGTTCTGAAAAGACACCTACATAGATTGCGGCTCCGATTTGGACCACCAAGAGCTGCAGATAAGTTCTGATCTTTGTGGATCTTAAAATGTCTTTTGAGGCCTCCGTTGGATTTGCAAACCTTCAGGCATACATTGCATTCAAATGTGTGCACAGGCATATAGGCAGAATAATTGGTGGAGGTTCGTTTTCCATGGGTTCGCAGATGTGATTTGAGGCCAGCAAAAGAAAGACATGGTCTGTCACAGATTGTGCACACAAAAAGGTCATTGTCATTCACTTTCTCGATCGTTACATTCTTCCTTAGAGGAATCGACCTTGGTAATTAATTTTCAAAGCCGGGTACTTGATCTATCTGTCACTTATACCGAACCAGTAAGCAACGGGAGTGCAAACAAACCAACACAGACACACACACACACACACACACACACACACACACACACACACACACACACACACACACACACACACACACACACACACCACACATATATATATATATATAAATACAAGCACATACATACACATATATATATACATAAACACATACATGTATTTTCATAAATATATTCATATATACTTACACACACGCGTACTCATACGCGCACACGCGCACACCACAGACACATATATATAGCAGTGCTACTTCCTGTACACACATGTCTCTTGCGTGGCTACTCCCAGTCAACACATTATTAAATGAAATTTCGTAGAAAGTAATTACTTACGTGCATTGCTATGAATATCTGCTAAAAGAAGTGAAACCAGTTCGTAATTATGCACTCTTGAATATTTAGATATTTATGTAATTTTGTGTTTTGGAGTACTGAATAATGTATTTTCATATGATTGTAACATAAACATGTACCTTGGAAAACGTAATTCTGAAATGATTTCATTGTAGAAATGTATTTTGTATATGATATGATATTTCGGAATATATATGATAAGATATTTTGAGGTAAATGGATTGTGATAATCTGGTTTTTAATACATATCATTGGATTTTGAAATGATTTGCTTATCATAATATACTTTCGTATTAACTAACTGCAATGGAAAAAGGAACATCTTTTTATTAATATTTTTTCCATATCCATGGAGACGAGCTGGCAGAAACATTAGTACGCCGGACGAAATGCTTAGCGGTATTTCGTCTGCCGTTACGTTCTGAGTTCAAATTCCGCCGAGGTCGACTTTGTCTTTCATCCTTTCGGGGTCGATAAATTAAGTACCAGTTACGCACTGGGGTCGATGTAATCGACTTAATCCGTTTGTCTGTCCTTTTTTTTTTTTTGAAAGCTGTAGTTTGAAGAATGAGATAATACGAAGCTGTCGGTTCTCGAGTCACTGCTATAATTTTACGGCTTTAGTATGTTCAGTCGCGCACCATAGTTTCACACATATTCACTTACCAGAACAAATCATTCATGAATTAGTGCGCCACTTAACCGCCGAAGATCTCATTACCTCTGCCTACACCACAACCTAAACTCCACCACTGCCTTCAGTATATATATACACACGTACACACACACATACACACAGATACACACACATGTACACACACATGTACACAAACATGTACACACACATAGACATGCACACACACAAACACACTCAAACATACACACACTTACATACTCAAACACACACACAAACACACACACACACATGCACACACATTCACACATGTAAACGCACATACATACACATATGCGCACACATTCACACACATACATACACACACGCACGCATACACACTCACACGTACACACATGTACACACACATACACGTGCACACACACATACACACTCAATTATACACACATATACATACTCAAACACACACACACACACACACACATGCACACACATTCACACATGTACACACACATACATACGCGTATGCGCACACATTCACACACATACACACATACATACATACACACACTCATGCACACTCACACAAACATACCTACACACACACATACACTCACGGACACACGCATACGCACACATACTCAGTCAAACATACACACATGCACACACCGACCACTACCCCGTTTATCACCACACACCACTCATCAATTATTATTCACTGTCATCGAGACGACCAGTAACACGACGACGCCGACCACCACCACCACCGCCAAGAGTGCATCGACATCAACACCACCGTGGCCACCACCACTAACGTCACCGTCTTGTTCACTGTCACACCTATCCCAAACACTACCATCACCACAACCGCCATTGTCCCACCACAAACCCAACCACCCCCACCACCACCGCCACCACCACAGCCACCACTACCACAGCATCTACCACACCCACCACCACCACAACCCCCACCACTACACCCACCACCACCACAGCCACCCCTACCACAGCTACCACTACCACAGCCACCACTACCACAGCCACCACTACCACAGCCACCACCACTACCACCACCGCAGCCACCGCCAACACCACCACAACCACCACAGCCACCACTACCACAGCCACCACCGCAGCCACCGCCAACACCACAGCCACCACCACCACCACGCCAAAACCACACCCATCACCACCACTAGACCCATCATCACCACCACAGCCACCACCACACCCATCACCATCAACACACCACCACCACCACTACCACCACCACGACAGACAACAACTTCACCACCACCCCTACTACTGTAATATGCACTACTAACGACAGCATACACCAACGCCAACACTACCGCCGCTGCCGCCGCCGCCACAACGACAATAGCAACAAGAAGAACAACACAAAACGCAAACCGATCACAGCGAGATATTCCTGAGTTTGACTTGAAATTTCCAGCAACCGGAAGTGAGGAAGAGTTTAAAATTAAATTTCCAAAATACTGTAAAAAAAAAACAAAAAAACAACCCACAAAAGATAATGAAACTATCAATAAAATTGTTATAAAATAATACAAAAGAATAAAATATAAATTATGGGAAAAAAAAAAATAACAAAAATAGCGATAAAATTAGAAATAAATGAATAACGAATAAAGACATAAATTTAAAAGAAAAGTTAAAACAACAAAAACAGGCAAAATCACAGCTAATGACATTCATCGGAGACTGAATATTTTAACATCCTCACTTTCTCTCTCTCTCTCTCTCCCTCTCTCTTGTTCTCTTTCGATCTATTTTCTTCTCTCGTTCTCTTTATCTTTGTTTCTCTTTTTCTTCATTCCTTTCTCTGTTTCTCTCTGTCTGGCTATGTCTTCTCTCTTTCTCTCTCTTTCTCTCTCTTTCTCTCTCTCTCTCTCTCTCTCTCTCTCTTGTTCTCTTTCGATCTCTTTCTCTCCCTTTCTCTCTCTCTCTCCCTCTCTCTTGTTCTCTTTCGATCTATTTTCTTCTCTCGTTCTCTTTATCTTTGTTTCTCTTTTTCTTCATTCCTTTCTCTGTTTCTCTCTGTCTGGCTATGTCTTCTCTCTTTCTCTCTCTCTCTCCCTCTCTCTTGTTCTCTTTCGATCTATTTTCTTCTCTCGTTCTCTTTATCTTTCTTTCTCTTTTTCTTCATTCCTTTCTCTGTTTCTCTCTCTCTCTCTCTCTCTCTCTCTTTGCTTGTATCTCTTTGTCTCCGTATCCCTCTCGTTCTCTTTCTATTTGCCTCTCCCTTTCATTTCCCCCCATCTTTCTATTGTTCTCTCTTAATTTCTCTCTATCCCTCTCTCTATCTTCCTCTGTCTATCTTTCTCTCTTTCATTCTGTCTCTATTCATTCCTTTCTTTGTTTCTCAGTCTGTCCCCCCTCTCTCTCTCTCTGTACCTCTATATCTCTGTACCTCTCTCTCCTTCTCTTTCAATCTATTTCCATCTATCGTTCCCTCTCACTTTCTCGCACTCCGCCTCTCTAACTTTCTCTCTGTCTATCTCTCTTTCATTCACTCTCTTCATTTCTTCCTCCGTTTCTCTCTCTCTATCTCTCTCTGTCTCTCTCTCTCTCTCTCTGTCTCTGTCTCTCTCTCTCTCTCTCTCTCTCTCTCTCTCTCCCTTTCTCTATATTTCTATCGTCCTCTCTTACTTTCTCTCACTCCTTCTCTCTCTCTTTCTCTCTTTCATTCTATCTCTCTCTTTATTCCTTTCTCTATCCCTCTCTCTCTTTGTATCACTTTGCCGCTCTCTCTCTCATTACTTCTTTCTCTCTCTTCGTATCATGTTGTCTCTTTATCTCTCTCTCTCACTATCTTTCCATATTACTTTCAGCAACTCTCCTACCTCCCTCTCCGTTTCACCTTTCATTTTTCTCCATCTCTCTCTCTTTTCTCTCTCTCTTTTCTCTCTCTCTATTCTCTCTCTCTCTCTCTCTCTTTCTTCTCTCTCTCTCTCTTTCTTCTCTCTCTCTCTCTTTCTTCTCTCTCTTCTTATCTCTCTCTCTCTTTCTTCTCTCTCTCTCTTTCTTCTCTCTCTCTTTCTTCTCTCTCTCTCTCTCTCCGTATCTCTTTGTCTCTGTATCTCTCTCTCTCTCACTCTCTCTCTCTCACTATCTCTCTCTTTCTCTCTCTCTCTCACTATCTCTCTCTCACTCTCTCTCTCTCTCTTACTCTCTCTCTCCCTCTCTCTCTCCCTCTCTCCCTCTCTCCCTCTCTCCGTCTCACTCTCTCTCTCTCTCTCTGTCCCTTCGTCTTCTCTCTCGCCTCTCAGTGGTTGCAGTAAGATCACAGTATTACAGTGGTAGCTGTCTGGTGTTTCAGGTAATGGTTGCGGACGTAGTAATAGCCAGGACTGCAGTGTATGGGTGGTAGTAATGTCAGATGTAACCAAGTGTTGAATAGTGATGTGAAGGCGGTAGTAGAAGTAGTGGAACGGACAGAGTGTTACAGTGGTTGTGTTCAGGAAGTAGTTGTATGAGAGTATGAGTGATGGTGATATAGTGGTGATGTTAGTGATGTTCAGGAGCAAGTAGTGATAGTCAAACGTAGTGATAGTGGAGGAGATAGCATAATAGTGGTAGGTTAACTGATAGTATTTGTGTAGAGCAGGTAGATGTTATAATTGTCCAGGATGTAGTACTGCTGTATGTGATATTGTACTAATGTGTAGGACGTAATGCTGTATGTGGTGCAGTAGAGGTGGTTTTCTGGTGGTAAATGAAGTCACTTCATCCATTCTGTGTTTGATTCATTCCATAACCTTTGACCCACCGCTGCCTCAACCCTTTTCGCCGCCTCAACCTCTCCACCGCCACCGTTTTTACCCTGCCGCCCCCTCAACACATTACCGCTTCTAATCTCCACCACCGCCACCACTTCCTATCACT
>NC_142956.1:3147382-3149882 GCF_046866305.1 Octopus bimaculoides
TTAATATTTGCCGTTCATATATTAGGAATCACGCCATAGCTATGTGTGTATGCTATCGCTCTGCATACAAACCTAAGTATACGCATTTCTGTGTGCTGATATATATAAATGAGCATGCGTATACGGGCATTTATAAATCCATTTACGTATCTTTCTATTTAAGTATACAAACATGTTCACATATGTTTATTTATGATTGAAGTGAAGGCACGTGGTTCAGTGGTTAGAGCGACGAGTTAACAATCATGAGGTATTGAGTTCCATTACCGGACTGGGCTGTGCGTTGGGTTCTTGAGCAAGACACTCTATTTCACGGTGCTCCAGTTCACTCAGCTGTAGAAATGAGTTGCGACATCACTGGTTCAAAGCTGTATCGGCCCCTTTGCCTCTCCCTTGGATAACATGGCGTAGAGAAGAGAGGAGAGGCTGGTATGCATGGACGACTACAGGACTTCTGTCTTGGAAGGGAACTTGCGAGGTGCAATCCCATGGTTATTTATCACCACAGGGGTTTCTTACACTTTTCATATATATATATATATATATATATATATATATATATACACGCAGGCACACGTATATATGCGTGTGCGAGACAGCTACTCCAGAGAGGATGGCGCCATTCAGTTTCCCAAAAGATATTTTCCCATATGCTTGCATTTGTTGAGAATCTCGGATCTAGAATTAAGTAATGTGGTGGACTAAATAGATTTAAAAAGACTGTGTGATTTTTCAGCTACGATAAGTTCCATTTTATTTACCAATTCGTATTCCGCACGTATTTCTCCACGATTACCCACTTAATTGTACGTTGTGTGTATTTGACCGTCATACCTCATATGTGGCTGGTTAACTTAGTGATTTACTCTTGTCAACGTGCCGGAAATTCGGATGGTGTTTAGCACCCGTAACCTCATATCCATTACTTATGGCGTAGGAGCTAGTGGAGGTTTTGGGCGACTTGAACTTGGTCCCGCGGTTTTTCCTTCTGAAGTCTGTCATTCATTTCCTGAAAGCTATATACACAACTTGATATTATTCCTGTCATCAACTTCCACATCAAAGGTAAGCAGGAGATGGGCTGGTAATTATCCATTGAATTACCTTTACTGAGACCCTTTTGGCAATGCACGGTTTTACCTGTGGTAAGATTTTATAACATTAAAATGTTATTTTAGAACAATTTTATAACAGGCGAAAAGAAAAAGACAGAAAAGAAAGCAAGAAAAAAAGAAAAAAGAAGAATATTCAATCAAAGAGTTTTGTATAAATTTGATGAAATTCTTCTGTCATTTTATTCATTCCTCCAGGGCGTGATGTTGATAACCCGCAAGTATATTTCTCTTTGTGCATTTTAATAAGTGAAAGGGAAGCAGATTCAGAATATTTTCTGAGAAAAGGCGCTTTCAAGTCTTCTTCAAAATTGCAGCCGTTTGAAGCAAAATGTCGGGCAAGTTTTGTCGAACTCCTGTTATTGTGCCTGACGTCATATCTGTGCCCATTAAATCTTTTGTTTAATTGTTCCGTTGTACAACCATCATAAATCAAGTTGTGTTTCGTGCGTTCTACCGCGTACACCAAATGGGAATCTCTACATGTCTCACCTTCAGTATAAATCATAACATTTCTGTTATGATTCCTGATGAAATTCACTTCACTCATGTTGTTGCACAATGACCAGGGCTTACCTCTCTTGCGGCTGTTCTTTAAGGTACAGCTTGTAGATACTACAATGTTCGTTTTCTTGGAGTCAGAAATAGAGGTCAATAATTCTCTTATATTCTTATTCTGTCTAAAAGCTACAAGAGGCGGCTGAGGAAATATCTGTTTGAAACGAGGATATTTTTTCGCCACATACTGGTAAATTTCATGCAACACTTTTGAAATGCCAGCGAAATTTCGGTGCCAGTTAATCACTAAAGAAATTCTGTCATCTATTGTATTGTGTTTGCTTAGATTATGCGTGAAGGTTTATCTTTCTTTGCTAATCTTAGCTATCTCACTTGCAATTTTCTTTAATTGTTATTCAATGTGACCACGTTTGACATAATGGTGTACAGAAGAATTTGCATGTTCCCAGTAATCTCTCGCGTCAGTACAAATCCGTTTATCTTCAAAAATTAGGATTTTGGATTGACGAAATCGTATGATGTGGATGATCGTAGCGGCGGTAGAGGTAAATGTGGGATGACGTTGGTTTGCAAAATAACTCCGTCACTATTCTGCCTCCACAAAAATTAACTTTTGTTCCCAAAAATTCAACGCTAGTTTTTTAAAAAGTAGACGTAAATTTTATGTTGGACTTAAACCCACAGTTTTTAGCAAAATAGCCACAGAAATGCAAGAAGTCAATTAAACTATTCTGTGATTCTTCCAAGACATAACTGACGTCATCAATGAACCGTAACCAGAGTATTGCTTCATGACCATGTAGGGATTTGAATGTCTTCAGTAACCGTGTCTCAAATTTCGTCATGACGACATTAGCAAAATTAACAGC
>NC_142956.1:3162382-3164882 GCF_046866305.1 Octopus bimaculoides
ATTTCCTGTATGTTATAGATATTTGTAAGTCCTGGTGTTTTTGTTATGTATTTGTCTGAATATTGTTTTATTATACCTAAGGCACCTACTATGATAGGAATTGTTTCTGTTTTTAGATTCCACATTCGAGTTACCTCTATTTCCAGGTCTTTGTATATTGAAACTTTCTCCATTTCTTTTAGAGAAACGTTGTCATCTGCTGGTATTGATACATCAATTAGAAAGCATTTTTTTCCTTCATGATCTTTGACAACTATATCTGGTCTATTGGCCTTAATTTCTCTATCTGTGTGTATTGGCCTTAATTTCTCTCTCTCTATTATTATTATTATTATTATTATTATTATTATTATTATTATTATTATTATTATTATTATTAAGGTAGCGAGCTGGCAAAACCTTTCACGCGCCGTCCAAAATGTGGCGTTTTGACCGTTCTTGCGTTTTTACGTTCGGATTTGAAATTCCGCCGACTACGACTCGCCTTTCATCCTTTCGGTGACGATAAAATAACCGCCAGTTAATCACTGATATCGATGCATTCGACTTGTTCCCTTCCTCTAGCATTGCTGGTCTTGTGCTAAAATCTGAAACCGATATGATTTGTATTTGAATTGTCTTACTGCTAAGGGAACGTTGGAAACGACCCAGTTGGAGGATGCCATTTACGAAATTAATACGAGTGTCACGTGTGACTGGTACTGTATCTGGTGACGTGATCCGTTAACAGGTATTTTCGTTAACGTACGCACTTATGGTCGTTAATTCCATCAACGATTCAATGGTCCAGTAATATAATTTTAATGTGTTGCACTTTTATTGATGGCAGCAAAAAATAATTATATACAGGGATTTATAGGCGCAGGAGTGGCTGTGTGGTAAGTAGCCTGTCCACCAACCACATGGTTCCGGGTTCAGTCCCACTGCGTGGCACCTTGGGCTAGTGTCTTCTACTATAAGCCTCGGGCCGACCAAAGCCTTGTGAGTGGATTTGGTAGACGGAAACTGAAAGAAGCCTGTCGTATATATGTATATATATATATATATATATATATATATATATATATATATATATATATATATATATAATTGTTCATATGATGATATCCCCACAATGTGTTGATGAGATAAACATGTAATCTCTACCAAAATAGCAAGAGATTTCTCCCCAAATGTCTATAGTAGACTCCTTATGGACCGATCTCCTTGGTTATATATCAAAAATTTAAATGAGAGTTTTGACGCTAATATCCATATATATTAAAGTTCATTCCTATGTCAACATTTTTGTATAAGGTTATATTTAACTGTCAAATTCAAGTTATTTATTTATTTGTTTAACTTGAATTTGACAGTTAAATATAACCTTATAGAGAAATGTTGACATAAGAATAAACTTCAATAATAATGGATATTAGCGTCAAAACTCTCATTCAAATTTATATATATATATATGTATGTGCGTGTATATGTTTGTGTGTCTGTGCTTGCCCCCCCCCAACATTGCTTGACAACCGATGCTGGTGTGTTTACGTCCCCGTAACTTAGCAGTTCGGCGAAAGAGACCGATAGAATAAGTACTAGGCTTACAAAGAATAAGTCCTGGGGTCAATTTGCTCGACTAAAGGCGGTGCTCCAGCATGGCCGCAGTCAAAGGACTGAAACAAGTAAAAGAGTAAAAGAGTAAAAGAGGGAGAGAATGGAAAACCACGTTGCATCAACAGACATTTCTTTGGAGTTATTGTGTGAATGTTTAGTTTGGTCTGTCGTAGTATCTAGAGATCTGTGCAAATGTCCCTGGCGAATGTAGAGGTGCATTTTGTTAAGCAGCCATTAACACTCTGACTAGCAAAAGGTGAACCGTATCAATGAGTTGTCTGTTTAGAAATCTGTGCAAAGAGTTGGTGAAAAGGGGTTTATAAGGCACAACATGAAGATCACAGAAAATTCAATCACGGGTTGGCTTAACGCTGATTCACGATTTAATAGACCGATCACGTGAAACAATTGCTGTTTGGTCACGATGTACCTACAAATTCGGTTTCAAGTCCCCGCTACAAATGCTTGCTATGTGGTATGTTGATCACATATGTATAATGCATTGTTGGTTAAAGTTAAGGCGGAATGAATGATCATGTCTCCTGAATTATTCCGAGTGTTGTTGGGAATGGCGGCAATTATGTCTAATCGATATTTAGAGGGGAACGTTTGGATTGACACAAACCAAACTCTATGGCTAATTACATAGTCTATTGCAGGTATGGTATTATTTGTGAAGTGCAATCAATATTTTCCCTTTTATCTTTTATATTTTATTTGCTTTCGTCATTAGACTGCGACTACGAAGAATTTCTCACTCGAATGGATTGACCCCCATCACTTATTTTGCGTAAGCCTGGTAATTATTCTACGGGTTTCTTTTGCCGAACTGTTAAGTCTCGAGAACATACAAAGCAAAATGACGTCAGTTTTTAAGCGGTGGTGGGGAAGACACAAGGAC
>NC_142956.1:3169882-3182382 GCF_046866305.1 Octopus bimaculoides
AAGAACACAAGAAATGAAGTTCTATATTTAAGAGATGAGGAATTATGTACGTTATTTACATTATTTACATTATTTACATTTGATGGATATTTGTCCTCATCTTGTTTGTCGTTAACACAACGTTTCGGCTGATATATTCTCCACGGGCATAAGGCGTAGTGGTTAAGGGCACGGGCTAATAGCCCCAAAATTCCGAGTTCGATTCCAGGTAGTGACTTGAAAAATATTAATAATAATAATAATAATAATAACAACAACAACAACAGTGAAAAATACCTTAGGAATGAGAACCCAGGTTGGAAATTTCCCCAAGACACCTGATGAAAGCTGGAGGGTATATCAGCCGAAACGTTGTGTTAACAACAAACAAGATGAGGACAAATATCCATCAAATGAATATAATATACATAATTCCTCATCTCTTAAATATAGAACTGTATAATGTAAATAATGTACAAGAAATGAAGTTGAAAGTGCATAGGGAATATATTAAAATGATTAAGAATAAAATTATACTCACAAATATCGGAATATACCAAACCGGTTTCAATTTTGATTTTCAGAATATATATAATAGATAGAGCTGTATCTCACATTATGCCCATTCTGGCTTATTGTTGTCACGAATAGTACGTTTTCAATGTAGGAATATGCCTCAGGACACTATCCCCTAACGCACAAATTAATTGGTTAACGCTTATTTGTTAATCCATGCTGGAGTTACACACGCAGGCCACATATATATATATGTGTGTGTGTGTGTGTGTGTGTGTGTGTGTGTGTGTGTGTGTATTCCTTTTATTTTCCTTTAATACTATTCCTCAATCATCATAATTTCCTTTTTACCTCTTTATTTCTCTTTTTTATCCTTTTTTCTATCTTTATTCCCCTTTCTTTTGTACCTTCGTACAACCCATCTTTCAATTACTTTCTTTCCATTTCGCTCCTCCAATAATTATAAAATGCCTCGCTAACCAACCCCTATTGGGCATAGTTATCTGTAACTTGGCACAATAAAGCACTCCTCGGTGATCCGTTCGTAGCTAAGAAATTGGAACATCTATTGTCGGAGGCCAAACAGCCAGAACGAAGGAACGTGCACAGCAACAATAACTTAATCCCCTCTTTATGCTTATTTCTCATATCTATCTATCTATCTATCTATCTATCTATCTATCTATCTATCTATCTATCTATCTAGATATCTAGATATCTATCTAGATATGTAGATATATATATATATATATATATATATATATATATATATATATATATATATATATATATATATATATATATATATATATACATACATATATATCCACCCATATATGCGTGTGTATGTGCACACATACACACATATATACAAATGAATATATATGTGTGTGACAGTATACTTTTTCTGTCTGACTCATCCCAACTCTCTACATGTGTATGCTTGTGTGTATATATATATATATATATATATATATACACACAAACACACAGACATATATATATATATTTATATATACATACGTATATATATATATATATATATATATATATATATATATATTCTTAGTGAAGAAGAGCGGAGATATATATGTACATATATACATAGATAACTTTAATTACTGTTAGAAAGTTATTGATACATACATACACAAGCATATAAACATATACACGCTTGTATGCAAAGATAGAAATGTGCATACCACGCATGTATGTGTGTGTGTATCTGTATATGTATATATATATATATATATATATATATATATACATAGGTATATATATATATATATATAAATATATATATATATGTATTTGTATACATATATATATATATATATATATATATATATATATATATATATATATATATATATATATGTATAATCTGTTAGACATTTATTGATACATACACAAGAAAACATACTACCCCACAATACATACAAATATATATACGTACAAGCGCGTGTATATGAGTGTGTGTGGAGGGGTGTATTGGTGGGGGGGGGGTCTTTGTAAAGGTGTGTTGAAAGAAAAACATTTCTTGTTTGCTGGGTGTGACAAAAACAGAATCACACATCTGTAGATGAGGTGAGACAAGTGAGATGCGAGTGATAACAACCACCACCACCACCACCACTACTGCTGCTACTACTTCTACTAATACTACTGCTACCGCTGTCAGCTCCACCACTACTACTACAGGTGCCGTGACCACGACGATGACGACGACGACTACCACCACCACCACAACCAGCACCACTACTACAATTACCAGAAACACCGCTACCACCGCTGCTGCTGCTACTACTACTACTACTACTACTACCACCAACAACATCACCACCAGCACCGCCACCACCACTGGTACTGCTGCTTCTCCTCCACCTCCTCCTCCTCCTCCTCCTGTTCCTCCACCTCCTCCTCCTCCACCTCCTCTTCCTACTACTACTACTACTACCACCACCCAAACTACTATTTCTACTACAGACGACGATATCGACGAAGATGAAGATGGTGTTCGTAGTGGTGTTGATGGTGATGATGATGGTGATGATGATGATGATGATGATGGTGGTGATGGTGATGATGATGATGAGGATTATGATGATGATGGTGGTGGTGGTGGTGATGATGGTGATGATGATGATGATGATGATGGTGATGATGGTGGTGATGGTGATCATGATGATGATGATGATGATGATGATGGTGATGATGATGATGATGGTGATGATGGTGGTGGTGATGATGATGATAATGATGATGATGATGATGATGATGATGATGATGGTGGTAGTGATCTCTACAGATAAACATTATTGACATCAGTGGCTTTGTTTTTCTCTCAGAGCTGACACTCTGTGTCTATGTATATGTATGCGTATGCGTGTGTGTGTGTGTGTGTGTGTGTGTGTGTATGGATGTGTGTGTGTATGGATGTGTGTGTGTTTGTATCAGTGTGCGTGCGTGTCAATATATATATTTATTGTTTATTCGGAATTTTGCATCTCGAAGCAGATAAGCTAAGAAATATTAGCGGGTAAACATTCGGTCGAAAGAAACAAAAGAACAAAATACAATCGAAGGCTACCGGTCTTTTTTCCGTCCAATGTTTCTTTCTTGACCCTATCCTTATACGTTTTTAATTACATCTTGTTTGCTTCGAGATTCAACGTTCCAAATACAGAATTATCTTGTGTTGCAGATTATAAGGTCTTTCCACGTCAACTATACGATTGCATAAATGCATGCGTGTGAAGGGTGGATAAACACCCTTCGCTTATGAATGACCATTTCTTCAGAATCACATCCGACCCATTAGACATCCGCGTATACATTGCTTAGTGGAGGCACAATGGCCCAGTGGTTAAGGCAGCGGACTCACGGTCATAGGATCGCGGTTTCGATTCCCAGACCGGGCGTTGTGAGTGTTTATTGAGCGAAAACACATAAAAGCCCCACGAGGCTCCGGCAGGGGATGGTGGCGAACCCTGCTGTACTCTTTCACCACATCTTTCTCTCACTCTTACTTCCTGTTTCTGCTGTGCCTGTAATTCAAAAGGGTCAGCCTTGTCACACTGTGTCACGCTGAATATCCCCGAGAACTACGTTAAGGGTACACGTGTCTGTGGAGTGCTCAGCCACTTGCACGTTAATTTCACGAGCAGGCTGTTCCGTTGATCGGATCAACCGGAACCCTTGACGAGGCTCCGGCAGGGGAGGGGGCGACCGCTGTTGTACCCTTTCACCCCAAATTTCTCTCACTCTTTTTTCCCGTTTCTTGAGTAACGCTGCGATGGACTGGCGTCGCGTCCAGCAGGGGTGGGGGACACATATCCCATAGAAACCGGGAAACCGGGCCCATGAGCCTGGCTAGGTTTTAAAAGGGCGACGTTTATCGTTATATGATTGCATGCGTGTAAAGGGTGAAAAACACCCTTCGCTTATGAATGACCACGGGATCGAACCTAGAAAGCTCGTCTCCACGGTACAAGTATATTTTTATTATTATTTTTATAATTTGTATATATTCATTTTACTACAAATGCAAAACAACACCACGGAAGAATCGGCGTAAGGTTAAATTATAAATCGCGATATGGCGAGAGATTTCTGTATGTATGTATGTATGTAGGTGCTGTGGAAGTATTTCGACCAAAACGTGGACTGGCTCATTGCTATAAAACAAAGAACGGTGAGTGATTGGTAGTTCGTGTGGGTAGCAGTTTACTGTGAGCTTTTGATATAGAGCTTTGAGTCTCGTGTAATAATAATAGTAAAGCGTCGTGTATATACTTTGTACCCCCATTCTTCGTTATGGTATATATCCAATGCAAGGATATAAAAGCATGTATGTATGTATATAGGTATGTATGTATGTATGCGTGTATGTATGTATGCGTGTATGTATGCGTGTATGTATGTGTGTATAAATGCATGTATGTATGAATGTATGTATGTATGAATGTATGTATGTATGCATGTATGTGTGTATGCATGTATGTAAATATGCATGCATGCATGTATGTATGTGTGTATGTGTGTATATCTGCATGCATGCATATATGTATGTATGCATATATGTATGTATGCATGTATGTATGTACTAGCCTGATAGGGCGGCTTTTAGGCTAGCTCCTACGGAGGGCTCTTCATTGGGGCTTGGGCCCCAATAATGACACTTCATGCATTGAGTACATAATAAATTTCATTAACCTTGTACAATATATTTCAAGAAAAGACCAATTTTCATCAAGACAATGATATAATTTGTCGACTTGGAACTTATTGCAAACATTTTTTGTCTTCCCATTCGGGGGTCAGTACAATTTATTTTCTGTCTCACCTCTTTCTTTCTCTCTTTCTCATTCTGTTGACTTTTTTGAACCATCACCATCACCAGTACCACCATCATCGCCACCACAATTGCCATACACACACTATTCAGACTTCTGACGCCACCACCATCAACACTTTTGACTTCACCACCTTCCGACGAGGGGCTAAACATACAGGGAACAAACAAGGACAGACAAAGGGATCAAGTCGATTACAGCGCCCCCAGTGCGTAACTGGTACTTATTTAATCGACTCCGAAAGAATGAAAGGCTAAGTCGACCTCAGCGGAATTTGAACTCAGAACGTAACGGCAGACGAAATACCACTAAGCATTTCGTCCGGCCTGCTAACGTTTCTGCCAGCTCGCAGTGCGATTCAATAAATTTTTAAAGTTACTTTTATGGATTTTATCAAGAAATTAGGCCCAGCGCTGAAAGTGACGGTGATTCAGAAACGAATACGTCTGTGTAAACAAAGCGATCGAAGACAGAAAGTTATGGTTGTGTGTGTAGGCATGTGAGTGTAAGTGTATAAAACCAATATCGTTCAACATACATACATACTTATATGTATATGTATATATATCTATCTATCTATATATATATATATGTGTGTGTATGCGTGTGTATATATACATACACACACACACACACACACACACACACACACACACACACACACACATATATATATATATATATATATATATATATATATATAATAATAATATTATTAGGGACAAAATCCAAAATTACAGGTAAAAAACTCAATTAAAATCAATTTATAAAAAATTAAATTGAGCCTTATAGATAAAGTATATATAAAATATATATAGTTTTAGGGAAAATAACCAATTTTCAAGAACTCATCGATGAAAATCCACTATCACATATAGAAAAATTAATAATTAAAAGCACAATAAATGAGTATAATATAAAGTAAAGTAAATATCATAAGATAAATATAATATAAGATAAATATATATATATATATATGTATATACAATCCTGCCGACACTTACTAATGCATGTATTTGCATATCTATGTAATCTATCTATCCATCTATTTATTTATTTATCTATCTATCTATCTATCCATCTATCTATCTATCTATCTATCTATCTATCTATCTATCTATCTATATTTCTATCTATCTATCTATCTATCTATCTATAAACACACACACACACACATACATACATACATACATACATATATATATATATATATATATATATATATATATATATATGCATATATATATATATATATATATATATACACACACCAATACACAAACATATATACATACATATATGCATATACTTACAGAGATGTATACATATATACATGTGTATATAAACATACATACATGCACATATATATATATTCATATATATTTACACGCACGCAGACACACACATATATACACATAAAATCACCGACTAGTGACTAATATTCAATCGAAAAACAACCACTGGATTTTTATTTTTCTAAAATAACCTGTGACGAATACAAAATAAGAATAACAAATAAAAAAAAGAACCATCGCATTAAACTTGCTGAATAAAAAACAAAACGACAGAAAAATAACTAAATTAGACGCAGTGTTATTGTTTTAACTGAATTACTTGACTTTTATCATCATCTGCATCCAAAATGTTCTTGATGTTGTTGTTTCATTCCACGTTTTCTTTAATGTTGTAAAACTGCTGTTTCGCTTTTTTTTTCTTCTTCATCTTCGCTAAAGCTAAAATCTAAAACGAAACAGGTTGAGTACGTTTCCGACACAAGCTGTAATTTGCTCGTCAGCATAAAAAGCCATCTTCAAAAACTTTTTTTTTTTCAAACATGCCCAGATATCTGCCTGTTGCCCCTAACATTTGCACTTTGACCTTTCACTCCCTTCCGACGCCGTCCCAGTTGCTCCCGCCCTAACATTTTGGGATCTCCAGATCAAAACATTGCGAAACACTCAGAAAATCTTTTTCATTTGATTTCCACTTTAGTTACGTTTTTATTCGACGCCCTATGCCATGTAAAAGAAATTATTATTATGATGATGATGATGATTATTATTATTATTATTATTATTATTACTATCATAAGTCGGAGACCTGGCAGAATCGTTGGCACGACGGACGGAATGCTTAGCGGTATTTCGTCTGTCTTTACGTTCTGAGTTCGAATTCTGTCGTGGTCGACTTTGCCTTTCATCCTTTCGAGGTCGCTAATTTAAGTACCAGTTGCGTACTGGCGTTGATCTAATCGTTTGCCCCCCCCCCAAAATTCGGGCCTTATGCCTAGAGTAGAAATTCTTCTTCTTCTTCTTCTTCTTCTTCTTCTTCTTCTTCTTCTTCTTCTTCTTCTTCTTCTTCTTCTTCTTCTTCTTCTTCTTCTTCTTCTTCTTCTTCTTCTTCTTCTTCTTCTCAAGGTAGCGACCTACTAGCAGAAACGTTAGCCCGCCGGGCGAAATACTTAGCGGTATTTCGCCTGCCTTTACGTTCTGGGCTCAAATTCCGTCGAGGTCGACTATCATCCTTTCGGGGTCGATAAATTAAGTAAGAGTCGCGTTCTGTGGTCGATCTAATCGACTGACCCCTCTCCCCAAATTTCGCGCCTTTTACCTATAGTAGAAAGGATAATAATAATTATTATCATTATTAAGAAAGCAGTGCATGTCCTTAAGGTGACACTGGGGTAAAATATACGAAGCCCATTATACCCATCATGACTACCCGTCTGATAAGGGTACACCAGGCACATGCATCACAACCATATGTGCGCGACATGGTGATCTCATATCAAGATAAACAGCGCATGACCTCGCAGGTGGGGCCCAGTTAGTATTTTCTTCAGGTCGAGTAGCCCATCCCGCTCAAAAGATCCCTCAATAAGGTTTGTTTAAGGATGTTGAGCAAAACACCCATGTTTCCAGAGGGGAATTATTCAAACCCCAAAGGATTCTTCTCAACACATGGCTATGCTGCTCCCCCCACTACTTCTGCCTGTGATCAGAGATGCACATATTCGTCAGCCACCAAGGGACATGCTCAACTGGTTAAGGTCAAACAACTGACAAGCAAATCTGTGGTATTGAGCAGAATATTTGCTGTAGGCCATCTTTTTTTATACCAAGACAAAACGATGTACTTCCAATCAATTAAGATCAGAAGCCATGAGAGCCACTGCCTGGTACTGCATCCGGGCATTTGTTATTATTATTGTTGTTGTTGTTATTGCTTCACTGCTGACTCTGTCCCCATCTCATGACTACTACTACACACTTATCTAAGCCAGATTCCATGCCTCTATCTTTGCTGAAGAGTCCTACAGTTTGTATTCAGGAATCTATCTCCTTATTCTTACTAAAAAGCTTGAGATCATCCATGGTTAATTTTTGCCATTACTAGTTTTCAAACCGACTCCCTGCCTTTGCATTCCATAATACTAAACTAACGGGGATTAAGCGTACGACAAATATTAAAAGGGTTAACGAATTTCCTTGGAAAATTCTTGCCCTGACATTAACTTTTCCTAAGGCTGCGTCACCTGAATAGAGATCTACTTTCAATGTCTTAATGCTAAAGCTAATTAATTTTCTTCTGTTGCCTGCGATACTGAATATCCTCAAACATTCATTTATTCATGTCATAGAGGGTCAAGTCGTAGATTTTCCTATGATCTATCAATGCTATTGTTACATTTTCCTTTCTAGATTTTATTTCATTTAGAACTGCATTGTCTATATATAATAGACCATGTGTTCCTCTCGCCGTCTTCCTGCAAGCTTTCTCTTCTTCTGGCAGTAAATTCTGGTTGTCAAGGAGCTCGTAAAAGCTTTCTGAGAGCATTCCTGTTAACAGCTTCCACGTTAATCGTAAGCAAGCGATTGATATATAATTACCACGTGTATCGCCCTTGCTTTTGTCATTCATAAGCAATACTGTTTTCACATTAGTCATCCAATCTGGTATTATTCCTTCATTATGGCAATCTTGAAGTTGTTCCCTCAGCCTCCCCTGTAAGCCACTGAATTTTTTAAATCAGTACCCTCGAACTAAATCCCATTCTGGGCCTTTCCAATTCGGCATTTTCCCCAACACTTTAATCTTTAATGCACTATTTTTATCGAGACACCATCTCTATCAAGGACGTCTGTCAAGGCGGCAGGGTCTTTGCTCCCCTGGTTTCGGACTCAGAGTGTTCTTCTGGGCTGCTTACCACTCAAGGTTAATGGGGTTATTTGAAGGCGCCAGATACTCGTTTTTTCTCACACTTCTGTCAGATTTGGCTGCTTCTTACTATTTACTTCTTCACTCACTTTCTTTAACCATACTGCATCTCCATTATGATTGACTGGTTTATCCCAAATATTAATTGCTCCACAACTTTCAAGCTTCTTCTGCATTAGGTTTCTCATCTTCAGTACTTCGTCCTTCATTATTTATTTGGCTATAAAATCTCCTCTGCTCTGTCTCAGATAATCTATTCTTTCGATACTGATCTATTCTTTTCCGATATTTGGAGAGCTTACATGCTACTGTTATGATACGCTGTTTCAACCTTTCTATGATTGTCGCAGATTCTTGCTTTTTATTTAGGTATCTTTTCTCAAGAGAATTAAATCTTGTGTTTCCTAATTTGTTCAGTTTCAAGGCGCAGGGCCCCTGCTCTACTCAGATCTTGTCTTGAAGACACACGAGATGGAAGACACACGAGATGGAAGACACACAATATGTCGAAATATTGTTCGTTTGATAACAGTCGCACTCTTCTTATTGTTTCTTTTTTATTATTATTATTATTATTATTATTATTATTATTATTATTATTATTATTATTATTATTATTATTATTATTATTATTATTTTATGTTTGACTTTTGTTTTGAATTTGTACAAGTTGGATCCAAGTCTCACCCAGAGACCTCAAGAGACAACAAGTTAGAAGTTCTTGCTGGTGTTATGCGTACAGTACAGTATATATTTGGATTTGTACATTTGGATTTGTACTAGAGAATGTTTAAGAAACCATAAGAAAATTGTGTCTGTTTTAAAATTTGAGATCACATAGACAGTATTTTACGTAGGATATGGGCAGTTCCCATGAGCACTATCTTTTGGACTTTATTATTATTATTATTATTATTATTATTATTATTATTATTATTATTATTATTATTATTATTATTATCGTTATCATTAAGGCGGCAAACTCAGATCCGTTAGAAGGACAGGCAAAATGTTGCACATTGCGGTCGATGTAATCGATTTAAAAACTTCGCTCGAAATTACTGTCTCCAGCCAAATCTTGAAACCTATGTTATTATTATTATTATTATTGTTGTTATTATTATTATTATTATTATTATTATTATTATTATTATTATTATTGTTATTGTTGTCGTCGTTGTTGTTGTTGTTGACTTCTTCAAGTTTCACTTGAAAAAGAAATTGAGAGTGGAGATCAAAGTGTTGCCCTCGGGTGAGTTTATTTGAAGGAGGGTGAAAGTTGCGAAAATGGCAAGAATGGATGGTACCTCTCCAAGTGTAGACCTGCGAGTCGAGTCGGAGAGAAGGAATTGGAGAGGGCACTTACATCTGGGTTTTCAAGGAAATCTCGGACAGTGGGGGTTCCTCGATTATCCCTAGAAGCATTCCTGCATCAGGAGGGCCACATCTCTACCATCCACCCCCGCTTTGTTAAAACCTATGTCCGCTCTTTTCCAGTGTATACTTCTTTTATCTGTACTTCTTCTTTATCATTTCATTATCATATGTAAACCCCAACATTTTATGTCTGTCTCTGTATTTTCCCCTACATGCCTCGCCCTTGCGGCAAATAAATGAAATCACTATTACTATTATTATTAATATCATTATTATTATTATTATTATTATTATTATTATTATTATTATTATTATTATTATTATTATCATTATTATCATCATTACGATTGATATTATAATTACGATTCTTGTTTTTGTTTTCTTGCCGTTCTTCTTCTTTATCATCATCATCATCATCATCGTCACCATCATCATCATCATTCTCGTCTTCTTCTTCTTCTTCTTCTTCTTCTTCTTCTTCTTCTTCTTCTTCTTCTTCTTCTTCTTCTTCTTCTTCCTATTAATGATCTTACTATGACTATGATAATTACAACAACAACAACAACAACAATAATAATAATAATAATGATTATATTAATTACAACAACAACAACAACAACAACAACAATAATAATAATAATAATAATAATGATAATGATAATGATGATGATAATGATAAAATGAATAATAAATAGTAATAATAGTAATTATAATTATTATTATTATTATCATCATCATCATCAGTAGCAGCAACAACATCATAATCATCATCATCATCATCATCATTATTGTTATTATTATTATTAATTTTATTATTAACTTTATTATTATTATTATTATCACTGCTACTACTAGTACTACTACTACTACTACTACCACCACCACCACCACCACCACCATCAGCTTTATAATTTCCATTGCTGCTAAACAGACTGACACTTCATTTTCGATGGCCATTTCCACTTAAAGCAGCGCGTTTTTGATTTCAATTTTCCATCGACCTCCACAAAAGACCTTCCGTCACAAACACGGCTTCGCCTTCTGTTTCTTCTTCCTTTCAAAGCCGTTGATGAAACAGCAGCCTTTCCTCACCTCCCACTTTACTCTCTTTCTTCCCCCTCCATAAAGGTTTCTGTTACGTGTTCTGAATAATATTTCATTAAAATATGACGAAAAGTCCCGGCAACGATCGCGTCCGCCTTTCGTCGTTTCACATTTCATCTGTGACAACCTTTATTTCGCATGCTTGCTAATTAATATTATGCAAATATATATATATATATACACACATATATATATATATATATATATATATATATATATATATATATATATATGCATATGTTTACGTATACATTAAAATGTGTATATGAATGTATATATGTTATATTATTTGTATTATATATATATGTATGAATGTATATGTATATATATATATATATATATATATATATATATATATATATATATATATATATATATATATATATATATATATATATATATATATATATAAGCAATATTAAATCTCTGAACGAGGTATTAACAGTAACTGCACGACAAGGTGAAGTATATTTACCACTTAAATGTGGCTGACCCCTAAGGGTGGACGTTACTGTTGCTTTTAGCCCCAGGAGAACATCTCCTCCAGCTGGCTATCGACACACATCTGTGTCCTGTCTATATTTGCAAAGGGAAGTCATCCTTCCCATCTCGATCTGCGATACGTACGGACTCGAGTTTCTGGGTATATATATGTATCTCAAAAATATGTGTGTATGTGCGTTAGTACGTGTGTGTATATATATTATATCATTTATATGTGTATGCATATATATATATATATATATATATATATATATATATATATATATATGTATATATAGGTGCAGGAGTGGCTGTGTGGTAAGAAGCTTGCTTACCAACCACATGGTTCCAGGTTCAGTCCCACTGCATGGCACCTTGGGCAAGTGTCTTCTACTATAGTGTCGGGCCGACCAAAGCCTTGTGTGTGGATTTGGTAGATGGAAACTGTGTGTTTGTTTTTCTTCCCCC
>NC_142956.1:3187382-3192382 GCF_046866305.1 Octopus bimaculoides
AATTTTGGCACATGGTCAGCGATTTCGGAGAAAGGGTTAAAAATGAACTACAAAGTCGAACTCGGTGGAATTTGAAATTAGAACGAAACGGCAGACGAAATATCAATTTCTTTATTGCCCACGGGGGGGCTAAACATAGAATGGTACAAAACAACTGATTGGGATCAGTAATGCGAATGGTTTACATAAAATATGACTTTAAAAATTATATAAAATATAAAAAATCGAATGATATTAACAGTACGTTAGACAACACAAATGAAGCGATGATCAGGCCACGCTCCGACCCCACAAGCCCCGATCTATCGCTGGCACCTTTCCCCCCCCTTTTTCTGCCGTCTATTCACACGTTTCCTTGCACGCACAACACTCGTGCAACATGCTTCCATCTCTTTTGGAACGTACACTCCGACAGACATCTCTCCAGCCACACTTTCCTTTTCAAATGAAAAGTAAAAAAATGAACGTAAATTGTGGCCAGAGATAAAGTTGCCTGTCTTAATTCCTTTTATCCTAGTCTTCCATACTGCCTCTTTCGCTATTGCTACAACGGTGAGAAAACAATTCTTACCTTCGTTTGTTAAAACTCCCGGTGGGTTAAAACTCCCGGTGGCTTAAATCTCCCGGTGGGAGATGGATGAAATACCGCTGAGTATTTTGCCTGGCGTTGTAAAGGTTCTACTAGTACGCCATCTTAATAATAATTATACTAAAGGTTTTAAGACGTCGAGCTGGCAGAATGGTTAGCGCGCCGGGCGAAATGCTTAGCGGTATTTCGTCTTTCTTTACGTTCTGAGTTCAAATTCCGCCGACGTCGACTTTGCCTCTCATCCTTTCGGAGTCGATAAGTTAAGTACCAGTTACGCACTGGGGTCGATGTAATCGACTTAATCCTTTTGTCTGTCCTTGTTTGTGCCCTCTATGTTTATCCCCTTGTGGGCAATAAAGAAATAAGAAACGTTAGTACGCCGGGCGAAATGCTTAGCGGTATTTCGTTCGTCGCTACGTTTTGAGTTCAAATTCCACCGAGATCGTCTTTACCGTTCATTCTTTCGGACTTGATAAATTAAATACCAGCTGCGTACTGAGGTCCATCTAAACGAATGGCCCTCTCCCCTAAAATTTCGGGCCTTGTGCCTAGACTAGAAAAGAACATTGGACAAAATGCGCAGTCGTTTTGATTGACCCCAGTACGCAACTGGTACTTGATTTATCGACCACGAAAGGATGAAAGGCAAAGTCGATCTGGGCGGAATTTGAACTCAGAATGTAAAGACGGACGAAATACCGCTAAGCATTTCGTCCGGCGTGCTAACGATTCTGCCACTTGGCCGCCTTAACCAATAATAATAATGAGGATGATTCTGATGATGATGATGGTTGTGATGACTATGATGTCAAATTTTGGCACGAGCTCGGGGGAGGGACTAAGTCAACTACATCGATTCCAGTGCGCAAATGGTATTTCTTTTATCGATCCTAATTTAGGCAAAGTCAACCTCGGTTAGAATTTGAACTCGGAACGCGAAGACGGACGAAATACGGCGAAGCATTTCTCCTTCCTTGCTGCGTTTGATTCTTCCAGCTCTCCACTTTCATGTTTATCATCCCACTGCGTGGCACCTTGGGCAAGTGTCTTCTACTATAGCCTCGGGCCGACCAAAGCCTTGCGAATGGATTTGGTAGACGGAAACTGAAAGAAGCCCGTCGTATATATGTATATCTTTTATCTTTTACCTTTTACTTGTTTCAGTCTTTTGACTGCGGCCATGCTGGAGCACCGCCTTTAGTCGAATCAAATCGACCCCAGGACTTATTCTTTGTAAGCCTAGTACTTATTCTATCGGTCTTTTTTGCCGAACCGCTAAGTTACGGGGACCTAAACACACCAGCATCGGTTGTCAAGCGATGTTGGGAGAGACAAACACAGACACACAAACATATACACACATACATATATATATGTATATACATATATATGATGGGCTTCTTTCAGTTTCCGTCTACCAAATCCACTCACAAGGCTTTGGTCGGCCCGAGGCTATAGTAGAAGACACTTGCCCAAGGTGCCACGCAGTGGGACTGAACCCGAGACCATGTGGCTGGTAAGCAAGCTACTTACCACACAGCCACTCCTGCGCCTATATATATATATATATATATATATATATATATATATATATATATATATATATATATATGTATATATATATGTATGTGTGTGTATATGTTTGTGTGTCTGTGTCCCCCCAACATCACTTGACACCCGATGGTGGTGTGTTTAGCTCCCCGTAACTTAGTGGTTCGGCAAAAGTGACACACACATATATATATATATATATATATATATATATATATATATATATATTGTGTGTGTGTGTGTGTGTGTGTGTGTGTGTGTGTGTGTGTGTGTGTGTGTGTGCGTGCGTGTGTGTGTGTATATGTTTGTGTGTCTGTGTTCCCCCAACATCGCTTGACAACCGATTGTGGTGTATTTACGTCTCCGTCACATTAGCGGTTCGGCAAAAGTGCCCGATAGAATAAGT
The DNA here is from genome assembly GCF_046866305.1 of Octopus bimaculoides. Taxonomy (NCBI): domain Eukaryota; kingdom Metazoa; phylum Mollusca; class Cephalopoda; order Octopoda; family Octopodidae; genus Octopus; species Octopus bimaculoides. The sequence goes on from NC_142956.1 coordinate 3,189,929, forward strand.
ACTGGCATCCAAAGAATAAGTCCTGGGGTCGATCTGCTCGACTACAGGCGGTGCTCCAGCATGGCCGCAGTCAAATGACTGAAACAAGTAAAAGAGTAAAAAAGTAACAAATGGTGCTGGTGCCAAATACAAAGTTTTTTTTTTTTGGCCATAGTTCCTCCTGCTTATTTTCCGAATCCCTCCGCGTTAATGCGAAGACAAATTCCTCCATCTTTATACCTGTACTTTCGATAAGCAGCTGTGTTTTTATAAGCAAGAACAAACGCTGTTCATCCGAAATTGGAAAATTCGTGACACAATAATCCTGTGAACACGGAATTACTCTCTCATTACATACATCACAACTGCAACATTGGTTAATCTTGATCAAATTATGAACAACCCAACTTGAAGTGTGTGAAATGTAATGACGGTTAAAATGAAATTACTCACGAATATAATGCTAGACCGCTTTGTGTTTGAAGTACCTCATCAACTCACAGAAACGCGCGTGTTGTTATTAAGCGGAGAGACTCTGATCAACCTAGTAGTGAAATTGTTATTAAAAGTCTTCGTTCCACGCCGTTTATTAAACCTTGATGATACTAGCAGATCTGAAGATAATGGCTCTTATGGCAGAATTTATATTATTATTATCAGGTACTTCGTTCTATATTCTCTTAATTGGTTTAATGCGGTCACAGCTGCTATCATAGCGGTTTCTTAAAAGAAAGAAAACGAACATTTTGGTTATAGTAACATATTAAATTTTGGTTGAAGAAAACGTACTAAATTTTGGTTATAGATAATGTGCTAAAATTTATATTTAACCAAAATTAAGCACGTGACCTTTCAGCAAGATTCAGTACGTTATCTTTGCCCAGTATTTAGTTTGTTCTCTATAACCAAAATTTCCTTCAGTTTTTTTAAGCCCTGTAAAAGAACTCGGAAGATTGGGGTGGGGGCATCCAGCCAGGCCTTTCGAGATACTCTTAAAGCTAGGAATTTTTCAATACCTCTAATATATACCTGTGTGTGTATACACACAGACATATAGACATACGGACACACACATATACGAATGGGAGTTGAACATTTCTTGGTTTGGGGTAACACAAAATACAGAAGGATCAGTTAATTATGATTTTATTCAACATATTCCCCTCTCAGAATCACACACTTATTGCAGTGTTCCTTCAGGTTTCCTAAGTACTGTTAAAGAACCCCTAAGGTTGCGCCTCCGTCTTTCTTTTCTCTTGGACTTTCCTCCGCCTCCTCTTTCGGAAGAAGAGCTTTGCTCAAAACATAAAACCACTTTTCTTTCCTTCCCAGAGCGTCGTTTAATACTTTGCATGAACCATGTCCTCGTTGTTGTCTTTTCTTCTGTTTTTTCTTCGTTATTTTTTTATTAATCACACACACACACACACACACACACACACACACACACACACACACACACACACATATATATATATATATAGATATAGGTATTCTTCGTAGAATACACATCGTACTGCACCAGAGATTTGAACTTGAGCGAGTAGAGGAGTAAATGTAAGGACAAGTAAGTTAGGCAAGTCGAGATACAACCAAAGCCTTATGAGTGGATATGGTAGACGGAAACTGAAAGAAGCCCATCGTATATATGTATATATATATATATATATATATATATATATATATATATATATATATATATATATATATATGTATGTATGTAAAATCAAAATAAGCAACACAGATTTTAAAGATGACTGCAGTAAGCACGTTTCATGCTACTCCATTTATGAAAGTATATATATATATATATATATATATATATATATATATATATATATATATATATATATATATATATGTTTTATTATATGCATCTATTTTCTCTTAGTTAACAATTAACCCCGACAAAATAAACTGGTTAATAGATACCAGGGTAGCAAAGATCACAAAATGACTGTGGTGTAACTCCTGTTTATGAGGTAGAAACTCCCTGTTATTCTGAGCATTTGAGTAAATATAAAATTTAATAAATGGAGTAATACGCATATGTTAAATGAATTCTTTTATTTCCGACACATGTTTCGAAGATTACAAATGGTTCCTTCCAAAGGAATAGGCGATGTTGATAAAGATGTAATCTTCTCTTCAGGGAAATACATTAGAGCCAACTTAACCGTAAGACATTATAACCGATGTGATGAGTGTGGGTAGAGAAGATTGCTACCTGTCTTATTTGAAAAAACCCATATATATATATGGGGGGGGGGGGGGGGTATTGAAAAGTTCCTGGCTTTGGGAAAAGAAAATAATGGTCCTTCCCTTTTTCTCTGCCCTGTAAAAGAACTCGGAAGGTTAGGACCTCAATCCAGGCCTGTTGCTACACATTTAAAGCTTCTCCTTCTGTAACCGTTGATGTGCGTGGGTATGTATGTGTGTGCTTGTGTATGATACGATGATGTGTGTGTGTGTGTG
>NC_142956.1:3207382-3209882 GCF_046866305.1 Octopus bimaculoides
TACAACAAACACCACAACCGTGATTTTTCCTATAACACCACAGACATCACTACTGCCTGAACTGCAATTGCTAGAAATATGGTACCGCATATACTACTACCACAACCACTAAGCTAACAGTTTGAGAACACTACATCGCAACCACCACTACAACAAACACCACAACCATGATTTTTCCTATAACACCACAGACACCACAACTGCAACCGCCTGAACTGCAATTACTAGAAATATAGTACCACATGTACTACTACCTCAACCACCAAGACAACAGTTTCAGAATGCTACATCGCAACTACCACCACGACTACGATTTTCACTACTGCACTTCAACTGCCACTACCACAACCGACTGAACTATACCATACTTACTGCAAATAAGATAATACCAGGCATACCACTGGTGCAACCACCACGACAACAGGTTCTACTATAACCAAAACCACAGCCATCATCGCGACAACCACCACAACAGTAACAAGTACCACGATTTGTTTCATTATGGCTGTGATGGTGTTTTTTATTGGCGCAGGAGTGGCTGTGTGGTAAATAGCTTGCTTACCAACCACATGGTTCCAGGTTCATTCCCACTGCGTGGCACCTTGGGCAAGTGTCTTCTACTATAGCCCCGGGCCGACCAGAGCCTTGTGAGTGGATTTGGTAGAGGGAAACTGAAAGAAGCCTGTCGTATATATATATATATATATATATATATATATATATATATATATAGGCACAGGTGTGGCTGTGTGGTAAATAGCTTGCTTACCGACCACAAGGTTCCGGGTTCATTCCCACTACGTGGCACCTTGGGCAAGTGTCTTCTACTATAGCCTCGGGCCGACCAAAGCCTTGTGAGTGGATTTGGTAGAGGGAAACTGAAAGAAGCCCGTCGTATATATGTATATATATATATATATATGTGTGTGTGTGTGTATATGTTTGTGTCTGTGTTTGTCCCCCCAGCATCGTTTGACAACTGGTGGTAGTGTGTTTACGTCCCCGTAACTTAGCGGTTCGGCAAAAGACACCGATAGAAGAAGTACTAGGCTTACAAATAATAAGTCCTGGGGTCGATTTACTCGACTAAAGGCGGTGCTCCAGCATGGCCGCAGTCAAATGCCTGAAACAGGTAAAAGAGTAAAAGAGTTAAGGAATATTAGCTTTGAGGTAACGCGATTTGATCCTACTACATGAAATTTTGGCCAAAGATTTCTGATTCAAAATCGGTAAAAGGAAACTATACGGAAGCCTATCAGGTGGAATGTACTTGTAATTCAAAATATAAAACTCGGGCACACACTCTGACATGCTGATTCTGTCTGAGAAATATTGTATACTGGAGCTCGTACATTTGTGCCTGTGGAGTACTCGGCCAGTTACACGTTAAGTAAGTCTGTTGACATAGCGTTTGTTGATTGAAGAGTTTCGAGTAATTAAATTGAAAGCTCGAAAATCCATTTATTTTATATTCCTTGTACATGTGTGTGTAAGTGTGTGTGTGTGTGTAAGTGCAAACGAATGTATACACTTACAACATTCATATATATATATGTATGTATCTGTTTGTGTGTGTGTACATACACATGCATACACATATATACATATATACATATATACATTCGTGTCTATATAGATATCTACACATGTACATATATATATATGTATATTGTATATATATATATATATATATATATATATATATATATATATATATATATATATATATATATATATATATATACATATATACACACGTAAATCTATATATGTACACATATACAAATCTATACGCACATATACATATACATTTATATATATATATATATATATATATATATATATATATATATATATATATATATATATATATATATAGGTATGCATGTATATACTTAGATATACACACACATATATATATGTATATATATATATATATGTATATATATATATATATATATATATATATATATGTAGAGAAATATATATGTTTGTATGTAGATATGTATGTACATATACACACATATACGCATAAACACATAAACACAGATATTTACTTCCAATAAAGTCACCAATATAATTCGATTTCCGACTCTTTAATTTAACGATCGTAAACCGATCGACATTATCCCAGAATGCAATTAGATTACTTCCGCTATTTAAACTGAACTTAACATTAGAACATTTTTGAGTGACAACTGCCTCCCGGCTTCTGTAGAGAAGACATTTAGAAACCACGAAGCGGAGTAGATGGACATAGAGGGGGAACGGAAAGAGGGCTGATTCTTTTGGTTGTTTGTTATGTGTGTATGTGTGTGTGTGTGTGTGTGTGTGTGTGTGTGTGTGTGTGTGTGTGTGTGTGGAGGCGCAATGGCCTAGTGGTTAGGGAAGCAGACACGAGGTCATAGGATTGCTGTTTCGATTCCCAGACCGGGCATTGTGAGTGTTTATAGAACGAAAACACCTAAAAGCTCCACGAGGCTCCGGCAGGGGATGGTGG
>NC_142956.1:3217382-3219882 GCF_046866305.1 Octopus bimaculoides
ACATGATAACACTTCCAATCACTTAACATGAGAAGCCATGAGAGGCACTATTATTATTATTATTATTATTATTATTATTATTATTATTGTTCAGTAGTTTTATTTTTATAACGTGCTTTCACTTCACTACCGAGCGCAGCTCTGTGTGCCTTGGGTATGTGCTGTGGTTTGCTGTGGTGCTCTTATGTTTACTGTATTGAAAGTGTTTTGCGTAGAATGTGTGCAGTGCGCAGTAGTGCAATTTTCTGTATGTTATATATATTTGTAAGTCCTGGTGTTTTTGTTATGTATTTGTCTGAATATTTTTTTATTATACCTAAGGCACCTACTATGATAGGAATTGTTTCTGTTTTCAGACTCCACATTCGAGTTATCTCTATTTCCAGGTCTTTGTATTTTGAAAGTTTTTCCATTTCTTTTAGAGAAACGTTGTCATCTGCTGGTATTGATGCATCAATTAGAAAGCATTTTTTTTCTTCATGATCTTTGACAACTATATCTGGTCTATTGGCCTTAATTTCTCTATCTGTGTGTATTGGCATATCCCAGAGTATGGTTGCTTTCTCGTTTTCTGTGACCTTTTCTGGCGTGTGTTTATACCATCTTATTATTATTATTATTATTATTCAGTAGTTTTATTTTTATAACGTGCTTTCACTTCACTACCGAGCGCAGCTCTGTGCGCCTTGGGTATGTGCTGTGGTTTGCTGTGGTGCTCTTATGTTTACTGTATTGAAAGTGTTTTGCGTAGAATGTGTGCAGTACCCAGTAGTGCAATTTTCTGTATGTTATATATATTTGTAAGTCCTGGTGTTTTTGTTATGTATTTGTCTGAATATTTTTTTATTATACCTAAGGCACCTACTATGATAGGAATTGTTTCTGTTTTTAGATTCCACATTCGAGTTATCTCTATTTCCAGGTCTTTGTATTTTGAAAGTTTTTCCATTTCTTTTAGAGAAACGTTGTCATCTGCTGGTATTGAAACATCAATTAGAAGGCATTTTTTTCCTTCATGATCTTTGACAACTATATCTGGTCTATTTGCCTTAATTTCTCTATCTGTGTGTATTGGCATATCCCAGAGTATGGTTGCTTTCTCGTTTTCTGTGACCTTTTCTGGCGTGTGTTTATACCATCTTTTTTCTGTTGCTATTCCATAATGTTGGCATAGCTTCCAGTGTATATAGGTCCCAGCTCTGTCGTGTCTGTGAATATATTCCTTCTTAGCCAGGACTGGGCAGCCAGAGATAATATGATTTATTGTTTCTTGTCGATCTCCACATATTCTACAGTTACTTGTTATATTTCTTTTCATTATGTGTTTTTGGTAATTTCTGGTGGGGAGGCTTTGGTCTTGTGCAGCAATTAAAAATCCTTCAGTCTCTGCTTTGAGTCCTGAGCTTCTCAGCCATTGCTGGGATTTTTCTCTGTCTATTTCTTTCGCATTTAATTTAGCCCAGTATTTACCATGTAGGGGCTTTTCTTGCCATCGTTTTATCATGGTCCGTTGCTGTTCTAGTTTTAGTTTGGATTTCATTTGTTTTATAGCTTTTGTTGTTTCTTCTTCTTCTTCTTCGTATTTGTTAGGTAGATTGATTTCTTGTTTGTATTTGTCAGCTTCCTTAAATACTGAAAACAGTTTTTTGTTTTGCTCGTGTTTTGTGGCTATTTGTATTAGTTTCCCTTGCTTCTGGAGTAGGTATTTTTGCAGTCCTATGGTGGTTATTTTATAATAGTTTTCTAGCTGTATAAGACCCCTGCCACCTTCTGTGCGTTGTATATATAGCCTTTCTATGTCAGATTTTGGGTGGTGCATCCTATATCCTGTCATTATTTTTCTTGTTTTCCTGTCTATTTTACATAGTTCGTTTAGTGTCCAGTTAAGGATGTTGTAGCTGTAGCTTATAACTGGGACAGCTAAAGTGTTGATACCCATTATCTTGTTTTTAGCATTGAGCTCTGTTTTTAGTAGTCTATAGTACTCGTCTATAGTACTCTTTCTTTATTTTTTCTTTCATTTGTGTATGTTGTATCCTATCTAGTTCATTGACTCCTAAATACTTATATGGTTGGCTTTCGTCTAGTTCTCTTATTTCATTGGCTTTATCTAGTGTTATATTGCTACTTTTAACTAATTTTCCTCTTTTCAGGGTTGCTTTGGCACATTTTTCTAATCCGAATTTCATTTCTATTTCCTTGGTAAAGCCGTGTACTGTCTGTAGTTTTCAATTATTATTATTATTATTATTATTATTATTATTATTATTATTATTGGTTTGGTTCCTGGTAGGGTTTATGTAGGTAGAAGGTTAGTACCTATAGTCTTAGGTGTCCACAACCTTTCGGCAGTCTTTCAAGTGCTTAGAAACCCCCTGATAATTCTTGGCGCCTGGAATGTCGTCAGGTGCTCACAGCCCTCAACCAGTCGGGCAATGGGAATGGTTGATATTCCGCTTTAAAAATGTATAGAGGATTAATGGCGGGGAAGTGCAACGAC
>NC_142956.1:3224882-3227382 GCF_046866305.1 Octopus bimaculoides
TTAGCATCGAACGAAAGCAACGATAGTTAGCATTCAACGAAAGCAACGATAGTTAGCATCGAACAAAAGCAACAATAGTTAGCATTGAACGAAAGCAACGATAGTTAGCATCCAACCAAAGCAACAATAGTTAGCATCGAACGAAAGCAACGATAGTTAGCATCCAACCAAAGCAACAATAGTTAGCACCGAACGAAAGCAACGATAGTTTGCATCCAACCAAAGCAACGCTAGTTAGCATCGAACGAAAGCAACGATAGTTAGCATCCAACCAAAGCAACGCTAGTTAGCATCGAACGAAAGCAACGATAGTTAGCATCCAACCAAAGCAACAATAGTTAGCATTGAACGAAAGCAACGATAGTTAGCATCCAACCAAAGCAACAATAGTTAGCATTGAACGAAAGCAACGATAGTTAGCATCCAACCAAAGCAACAATAGTTAGCATTGAACGAAAGCAACGATAGTTAGCATCCAACCAAAGCAACAATAGTTAGCATCGAACGAAAGCAACGATAGTTAGCATCCAACCAAAGCAACGCTAGTTAGCATCGAACGAAAGCAACGATAGTTAGCATCCAACCAAAGCAACAATAGTTAGCATTGAACGAAAGCAACGATAGTTAGCATCCAACCAAAGAAACAATAGTTAGCATTGAACGAAAGCAACGATAGTTAGCATCCAACCAAAGCAACAATAGTTAGCATTGAACGAAAGCAACGATAGTTAGCATCCAACCAAAGCAACGCTAGTTAGCATCGAACGAAAGCAACGATAGTTAGCATCCAACCAAAGCAACGCTAGTTAACATCGAACGAAAGCAACGATAGTTAGCATCCAACCAAAGCAACAATAGTTAGCATTGAACGAAAGCAACGATAGTTAGCATCCAACCAAAGCAACAATAGTTAGCATCGAACGAAAGCAACGATAGTTAGCATCCAACCAAAGCAACGCTAGTTAGCATTGAACGAAAGCAACGATAGTTAGCATCCAACCAAAGCAACAATAGTTAGCATCGAACGAAAGCAACGATAGTTAGCATCCAACCAAAGCAACAATAGTTAGCACCGAACGAAAGCAACGATAGTTAGCATCCAACCAAAGCAACGCTAGTTAGCATCGAACGAAAGCAACGATAGTTAGCATCCAACCAAAGCAACGCTAGTTAGCATCCAACCAAAGCAACAATAGTTAGCATTGAACGAAAGCAACGATAGTTAGCATCCAACCTAAGCAACAATAGTTAGCATTGAACGAAAGCAACGGTAGTTAGCATCCAACCAAAGCAACAATAGTTAGCATTGAACGAAAGCAACGATAGTTAGCATCCAACCAAAGCAACAATAGTTAGCATTGAACGAAAGCAACGATAGTTAGCATCCAACCAAAGCAACGCTAGTTAGCATCGAACGAAAGCAACGATAGTTAGCATCCAACCAAAGCAACAATAGTTAGCATTGAACGAAAGCAACGATAGTTAGCATCCAACCAAAGCAACAATAGTTAGCACCGAACGAAGCAACGATAGTTAGCATCGAACGAAAGCAATAATAGTTAGCATCGAATGAAAGCAATAATAGTTAGCATCGAACGAATGCAATGATAGTTAGCATCGAACGATAGCAATGATAGTTAGCCTCGAACAATAGCAATGATAGTTAGCCTCGAACGAAAGCAATGATAGTTAGCATCGAACAAAAGCAATGATAACTAGCCTCGAACGAATGCAATGATAGTTAGCCTCGAACGAAAGCAACGAAAATTAGCATCGATCGAAAACAACTATAGTTAGCATCGAACGAAAGCAATGATAGTTAGCATCGAACGAAAGCAATAATAGTTAGCATCGAATGAAAGCAATAATAGTTAGCATCGAACGAATGCAATGATAGTTAGCATCGAACGAATGCAATGATAGTTAGTCTCGAACGAAAGCAATGATAGTTATTAGCCAACGAAAAAGGAGAACCCATCTCCAGACCAGGACAACATTTGAAAAAAGTAATGCTCCGTATTTGGGATGAATTGCAGAGCATAAACAAACATTTCAATTACTTTCCCGAGCCATGCCAAGCTCACGAGGGCCAGTTTCCCATTTTCAATGGAGTATAAACCCCGCTCCTTGACGGGACGCTAATCTGTTGCTGCATTATTCAGCAACGTGAAATGAAGTGTTTCGATCAAGAACACAACACATCGCCTGGTACAGGAATCGAAACCACAATCTTACGGTCACGAGTCCAACCTCCTAACCACTAGGCCACATATGTTGCAAATTAAGGGCTTACAAGATATGAAGGCTTGTGCTTGGGGTTTATTCCATGATATATCCTTAGCTGATAGATGCTACTACATGGGGTCAGCGTAGACCTGAGATGAATAGTTCTAGGGGCTGGTTCCAGGCTCCTCAAAATAATGGGTACCCCGAAGAAGGGCTTCACTAACGGATGCAGTTTAAAATCATAACTTAAAAGATCAGTTCCATCGTAATTAGC
>NC_142956.1:3234882-3237382 GCF_046866305.1 Octopus bimaculoides
TGTGATTCTGTGTGTGTGTTCGTATGTGTCTGTAATTGTGCGTGTGCATATGTGTCTGTCTGTTTGCTCGTGTGTTTCTGTCTGAGTGCTTGTGTGTGTGTGTGTGTGTGTGTGTGTGTGTGTGTGTGTGTGTGTGTGTGTTCGTGTATTTGTATGTGCGTGTGCTTGTGTGTGTCTGTGTGTCTCTGTGTGTTTCATTGTAATGCAGAAATTTTGTAAATTATTTAAAAACACCTTTAAGTAGTTCAGGTGAGAAACAAATTATGGCAGGTGATGGCAATAAACAAAAAGTAACAGGTGAGATTGTATGGCTGTTTGGAAATTGATGAATGGCTTCGAAACATTTCGGTAAAGGTATGAAATATGCCAGGGGAAAGGTTCCAATGGTGTGAGGAAAAGTACCATTGCCTACGGACTACTGTGTGTGTGTATGTATGTATGCATGGATGGATGTATTTATGTATGTATGCGTGTATGCTTGTATGTATGAATATATATTTATATGCATGTGTTTGTGTGTCTGTGTTTGTCCCCTCCACCATCGCTTGACAACCGATGTTGGTGTGGTTATGTTCCCGTAACCGTATGTATATAACTTGTATGTTCGTATATATGTATGTATGCCTGTTTATGTATGTGTGTGTGTATGTATGCATGTATGTGTGTATGTATATATGCATGGATGTATGTATGTACGTATGCATGTATGTATGTATGTATGTATGTATATATGTATGTATGCATGTATGTATATATATATGTATGCATGCATGCATGTATGTATGTATTTATTATTTTATTCTTTTACTTGTTTCAGTTATTTCACTGCGGCCATGCTGGAGCATCACCTTTAGTCGAGCAAATCGACACCAAGACTTATTCTTTGTATATGTATGTATGCGTGCATGTATGCATGGGTTTGTGTGTATGCGTGTATGCATGTGTGTATGTATGCGTGTGTTAGCATGTATGTGTGTATGTGTATGAGTGTGTATGTATGTGTATATGTGCGTATGTTGTCGTCTGTTGCGTTGTTGTTCCATTTTTAGGATTTATATATATATGTATGTATATATACATATGTACATATGTATATATATATATATATATACATATTTATATATATATATATATATATATAGGTACATATATATATATATATATATATATATATATATATATATATATATATATATACATATTTATATATATATATATATATATAGGTACATATATATATATATATATATATATATATATATATATATATATATATATGTATGTATGTATATATACATATATATACATACATACATACATACATACATACATACATGGCCGTCCACTCGTGACCGAAGAAGACCATTGCCGACCTTCAGGAACATTGTGTGCTCTAGGACTAACTTATATTTTGCATTTACGGCCCCGTTGGTGGCTAATGAGCCCTGCCCCTGAGAAGCATACACGACTGCAAACATTGCAAACCAAGCTTTCCGCATTCACTACACCAGCAGTGCGCTTTCGAGCAGCAAGCTTAAGTTCTTCATGCAGAACAGGTACATACATACATACATGGAAATACAGATCAATATGTGTAAAAGTTCTGTATATTTTACATGATAAGTTTGCATTGCAGCGGCCCAGTGACCTGTGGTATTCGTGTTCGGAATGTATTTCGTACAGATCTCTCGTTCTAAAAAGCAGAGAAGTGCATGAGAAGCAGAAAATAGCATTTCGCAGTGAAGATCGAATTGCTAAACGTGGACAATAAGAAGCATCCACTTAGCAGCTGCATGATGAAACAACTGTAAGAAATACAGATATTTGTTTGTCTTTGTTTTTGAAGCATTGGCGTGTTACAAGCTCCTTAGACCACTGAAAACGTAAGAGCTGCTAGAATAACACATAAGAGCCACTGGATATGCAAATATAATGATTAATAAATCACTGGTGTTATGAATAGCCTGCAGGCTAGCTAAAAATTCGATATTAGCGCTGGAAGTGGTATAATTTCGAAATAACATTTCTAGAGACGATGACTGCGGCTTTCTGTCAACGTGTATTTTGAACAAATACTGCTTCCGTCACTCAGAAGGTGTATATTTATTATTCAAAAAACAGTTCGGTTCGGTTGAATGCGACTATAAGTTTCCTAGGCCTCTTACAGAAATCTAGAGATATCAAGGCTATTATCGAACAGAGAGAATGAGTGTTCAACACCACATTGGATATTCTTTATATGAAGGTTAGCGAGTCTACCAATGGTTTCATGCGTAGATATCTCTTCATGAAACATTTGGTAGCGCTGTTGACCCATATGTATATATATATATATATATATATATATATATATATATATATATATATATATATATATATATATATATATATATATATATATATATATATATGTATATATATGTATATATGTATGTATGTATGTATGTATATACGTTTGTATATATATATATATATATATATATATATATACACACATACA
>NC_142956.1:3242382-3247382 GCF_046866305.1 Octopus bimaculoides
CAAAACGTAGACAAATGATAAACAGAGTACAGAAAACACAGACATATAAATAGATAGGTAGGTAGACATATAAATAGATAGTTAGCTAGATAAACAGACGGATAGATAGATAGATCGATAGACAGATAAATAATTATATATATATATATATATATATATATATATATAGATAGATATATATATAGATAGATAGATAGATAGATAGATAGATAGATAGATAGATAAATAGGTAGATAGATAGATAGATAGATAGATAGATAGACAGATAGATATCATTTTAGGAACCGATTAACGTTGATCAATCTGATATTCGATCTGTGTCCAATAAAATGTTGTTGATTGATTTCTGCTTCAAATGATTTTAACACAATTTAAAACAACAACAACAACAACGAGACATAAAAAGGAGACACACAACTGCAATAGCATATATTGTATTACAAGAGAAAAAGACAATACAAGTAATAATAAAACAAAGTTCAATGGTTTCATTAAAAATGAACAACAAGAACAAGAAGAACAACGAAAATAGTAGGAACAATGAGAATGAACAATAATAACGCAAACAACACTATTGATACTACTACTACTACTACTACTACTACTACTACTACTAATAATAATAATAATAATAATAATAATAATAATAATAATGATGATGATGATATGATGATAAGAAGAAGAAGAAGAAGAAGAAGAAGAAGAAGAAGAAGAAGAAGAAGAAGAAGAAGAAGAAGAAGAAGAAAAGAAAGAAGAAGAAGAACAACAAAAATAGTAGGAACAATGAGAATGAACAATAATAACGCAAACAACACTATTGATACTACTACTACTACTACTACTACTACTACTACTACTAATAATAATAATAATAATAATAATAATAATAATAATAATAATTATGATGATGATGATATGATGATAAGAAGAAGAAGAAGAAGAAGAAAAGAAAGAAGAAGAAGAAGAAGAAGAAGAAGAAGAAGAAAAAGAAGAAGATGAAAAAGAAGAAGAAGAAAAGAAAGAAGAAGAAAAGAAAGAAAGAAAGAAAGAAAGAAAGAAGAAGAAGAAGAAAAAGGAAGAAGAATCCTTTCCTATAAAGGCACAAATTTGAAGCGAGGGGACTAGTCGATTACATTGACCCCAGTGTTTCACTGGTGCTTAATTCATTGATCCCCGTAAGGATGAAAGGCAAAGTCGACGTCGGTGGAATTTGAACTCAGAACGTATACACGAACGAAATACTGTTAAGATTTTCGTCCCGCGTGCTAACGATTCTTCCACCACGCAACTTTCATAATAATAATAATAATAATAATAATAATAATAATAATAATAATAATAATAATAATAATAGCTGGGACTTATATACACTGGAAGCTATGCCAACACTATGGAATAACAACAGAAAAAAATGGTATAAACACACGCCAGAAAAGGTCACAGAAAACGAGAAAGCAACCATACTCTGGGATATGCCAATACACACAGATAGAGAAATTAAGGCCAATAGACCAGGTATAGTTGTCAGAGATCGTGAAGGAAAAAAATGCTTTCTAATTGATGTATCAATACCAGCAGATGACAACGTTTCCCTAAAAGAAATGGAGAAAGTTTCAAAATACAAAGACCTGGAAATAGAGATAACTCGAATGTGGAGTCTAAAAACAGAAACACCAGGACTTCCAAATATATATAGCATACAGAAAATTGCACTACTGCGCACTGCACACATCCTACGCAAAACACTTTCAATACAGTAACCATAAGAGCATCACAGCAAACCACAGCACATACCCAAGGCACACTGAGCTGCGCTCGGTAGTGAAATGAAAGCACGTTATAAAAATAAAACTACTGAATAATAGAAATAATAATAATAATAATAATAACTAATTCTTTTATTGGCCACAAGGCCTAACATAAAACAACATTGAAGGACATACCATAGCATTGAAAGACAAAAAACGGACGATATAATGGGTTTTAGTGCGTGTAAACATTAAGGAAACCGATGAAAAATCAAACAATAAAATCTTACAATAGGGGGCGGCACTTTACAAGTCCTCGTGGAAAACCCCACCAAATCCACGAGTCCTCCTATTGTTTTTTTTGTTTCACAGGTGTGTATTCAGAATTGGTCCTTTCACGCTGGCCATTCTGCCAACATTCACTCACCTTTCAACAAACTTGCTACAAAACAACATCTCCCTATCCACCCTCACTTTCGTCTTCAAGGGAGACTTAAAAGAGTTGATGAGGGCTTGGTCAAAGAGGAAAGTATCTTATTATCACACTACCTCTTTCGCTAGACCATTAGACAAATAAAAATTGCCTCGTCCTCCTGGTCAAAGGAGGGCGGCGGCGGGGTAATCCTTTCTACTTTAGGCAGAAGGCCTGAAATTTGCTGGTGGTGGTGGGGGTGTTGAGTCGATTACATCGACCCCAGTACTCAATTGGTACTTAATTTATCAATCGTGAAAGGATGAAAGGCAAAGTCAACCTCTACGGAAATTGAACAAAAAAACATAGCGACAGATGAATTACCGCTAAACAATTCGCCCGGCGTGCTAACGATTCTACCAGCTCGCTGGCTTCAATAATAATAATAATAGTAATAATAATAATAATAATAATAATAATAATAATAATAATAATAATAATAATAATAATAATAATAATAATAAAAGTCCTGATGCAGTACCAAGCAGTGACTCCCATGGCTTCTCGTTTTAACTGATTGGAAGTGTTATCATGGACATTGTTTTGTCTTGGTATAAAAGATGGGCTACAGCAAATATTCTGTTCGATACCAAAGCCCTGATACAGTACCAGGCAGTGGCTCTCATGGCTTCTGATCTTAATTGATTGGAAGTGTTATCATGTACATTGTTTTGTCTTGGTATTAAAGATGAGCTACAGCAAATATTCTACTCAATACCACAGATTTGCTTGTCAGTTGTTTGACCTTAACCAGTTGAGCATGTCCCTTGGTGGCTGACGAATATGTGCATCTCTGATCACGAGCAGAGGAATTCTTTAGGGTTTGAATAATTCACCTTTGGAAACATGGGTGTTTCGTTCAACATCCTTAACAACCCTTATTCAGGGATCTTTTGAACGGGATCGGCTACTCGACCTGAAGAAAATTCTAACTGGGCCCCACCTGCAAGGTCATGCGCTGTTAATCTTGGTAAGGAATCACGATGTCGCGCACATATTGTTGTGATGCATGTGCCCGGTGTACCCTTGTTAGACGGGTAGTCATGATGGGTATACTGGGCTTCGTATATTTGTACCTCAGGGTCTCTTTGATGGCATGCACTGCTCTCTCACTCAATAATAATAGTAATAATAATAATAATAATAATAATAATAATAATAATAATAATAATAATAATAATAATAATAATAATAATAATAATGATAATAATAATAATAATAATAATAATAATAATAATAATAATAATAATAATAATAATAATAATAATAATATTCACAGACACGACAGAGCTGGGACCTATATACACTGGAAGCTATGCCAACACTATGGAATAACAACAGAAAAAAGATGGTATAAACACACGCCAGAAAAGGTCACAGAAAACGAGGAAGCAACCATACTCTGGGATATGCCAATACACACAGATAGAGAAATTAAGGCAAATAGACCAGATATAGCTGTCAAAGATCATGAAGAAAAAAAATGCTTTCTAATTGATGCATCAATACCAGCAGATGACAACATTTCTCTAAAAGAAATGGAAAAACTTTCAAAATACAAAGACCTGGAAATAGAGGTAACTCGAATGTAGAATCTAAAAACAGAAACAATTCCTATCATAGTATGTGCCTTAGGTATAATAAAAAAAATATTCAGACAAATACATAACAAAAACACCAGGACTTACAAATATATGTAACATACAGAAAATTGCACTACTGGGTACTGCACACATCCTACGCAAAACACTTTCAATACAGTAAACATAAGAGCACCACAGCAAACCACAGCACATACCCAAGGCGCACAGAGCTGCACTCGGCAGTGAAGTGAAAGCACGTTATAAAAATAAAACTACTGAACAATAATAATAATAATAATAATAATAATAATAATAATAATAATAATAATAATAATAATAGTAATAACAACAGTAAACAACGATAAAAAATAACAATATGAATAACGACATTTTTATTAGTTGGAGCAGTAACACCCTAACCCTAACCCTAACCCTACAATAACAAACAACAAAATGCCCACTACCACCACCACCAACAACAACAACAACAACAACAACAACAACGATGACGACGACGTCGACGACAACAAGAGAAGCCATGACATTCCCTACTCTTACAATCCTTACAAACTTTTGGCGCCACAACAATCGCCTGTACCGCATCACCACCACTACTACAACCTTAACTATCATTGACACCCTCACAAGTGAAATCACCACCAATACAATCACGACCACTACCAAAACCATGGTCTATACTGTCACTTCAACCACCAGCACTAAATCACGCACCGCAACAACAACCACCATCACAACCATCGAAACCACTCCACCACCACAATCACAACCACCAAAACTACTACCACCACCACGACCACTACCATTACCTCCAACACCACCACCACTACCTCCACTACCTCCACCACCACCACCTCCACTACCACCAACATCACTACCACCACCACCACCACCACCTCTACCACCAACATCACCACCACAACCGCCGCCACTACCTCCACTACCACCAATACCACCATCAACAGCACGATCACAACCACCACAACCACAACCACCACCACAACCACCACCACAGCTACCAACACAACCACAACCACCACCAAAACTACAACCACCACCACAACCACAACCACCACTACAACCACAACCACCACCACAGCTACCACTACAACCACAACCACCACCACAACCACAACCGCCACCACAGCTACCACCACAACCACAGCTACCACCACAACC
>NC_142956.1:3249882-3259882 GCF_046866305.1 Octopus bimaculoides
ACACATATATATACATATATATACGACAGGCTTCTTTCAGTTTCCGCCTACCAAATACACTCACACGGCTTTGGTCGGTCCGAGGCTATAGTAGAAGACACTTGACCAAGGTGCCACGCAGTGGGACTGAACCCGGAACCATGTGGTTGGTAAGCAAGCTACTTACCACACAGCCACTCCTATATATATATATATAGTAACTTACATTTATATACACATACTACAAGTGATTACATAAGCATATATAGATATCCACCTACATAGTTACACATCCACACTCAGCACACACACACACACTTACACAGATATATGCGCATACATAGTCACATAAGCACACACGTACACAAACACACACACAAACACACTCACACACACTCACACATACACATATACAGCTGCATTCATTCATACACATATAAGCGGAATTACATAACCATAAATGCTTGCGTATAGCTACGTGCACACACAAATACAAACACACACACATACACACAGACACACACACACACATATATATATATATATATATATACATACAAGCACACATAAATGAACAATAAATTAGACGCAAACTTCAAATTACTTAATTACCCCTAAGACAAAGCGTTTAGATAAAGACAATGAATAGTTGAGACGAAATTGAAATATATACAAAGTTTACAAAATTCACAAAAAAAGAACATGCAAAAAAATACAAAATTACCAAGACTACAAAAATTACAAAATTTTGCAAAAATGCAAAAATTAAGAGAAAAAAAAAACTCAACCAAAATTTGCAAATATACAAAAATATAATTTGCAAGCAGCAGATAAAATCATAAAGTACTGAAATGAATTAATCTCATTTCTTGGCGCCGAATGATGTTTCTCCAAACATTTGTTAACAGCAATCTTGTAAATAGAATAGAAATGGCAGACAATATCGAGGTCGGGAAGTGCCGCTGACGAAGATTAATAAGTAGTAAAACGTTCAAAATTGTCTCCCTTGTTTTTCCTGGACTAGAGGCTTCGACGTAACGGAGTTGAAGCCTGCGAGTGTGAAGGCGTAAAAAGTTTGTTGTTTGGTTTCCTGACCGAACGGTAAGTGGTGTTCTTGAGCGAGAGACGTTACTCACTTTGCTTTATTTCAGCCAGTTTAACATGTTGGCCACCCCCCCCCCCTCACGTGACCTGCCGGAGGATGGGTCCTAGTGGTATGTTAGCGAATTACGCATGGCCCACCAACATGTTTTTTAAATCCTTTCCTATAGCCTTTCTGATAGCGCTTGTGTCTTTCCTACACTGTTCTTTTACTTGTCTCAGTCATTTGACTGCGACCATGCAACAGCACCACCTTTAGTCGAACAGATCCACTCCCAGGACTTATTCTTTGTAAACCTAGTATTTATTCTATCAGTCACTTTAGCCGAACTGCTAAGTTACAGAGACATAAACAGACCAACATCGGTTGTCAAACGATGGTTGAGGACAAATTTAGAAACACAGAAATACATATATACATACATACATATATAAATATATATTTTTTAATATATATATATATATACGACGGACTTCTTTCAGTTTCCGACAACCAGATCCATTCACAGAGCCTTGGTCGGCCCGAGGCTGTAGTAGAAGACACTTGCCCAAGGTGTCATGCAGTGGGACTGAAACCGGAACCCTGTGATTAAGAAGAGGACAATTTTTTATAGAATATATATATATATATATATATATATATATATATATATATATAGAGAGAGAGAGAGAGAGAGAGAGAGAGAGAGAGAATATAGAATATATATATATATTTTCTTAAATATAGAACTGTATATATTTTTTTCCGTTTTTCTTCTGATTTCACCATGTAATGAGGTAAAATAGTAGATTGAGCATTGAGAAAATTTTATTCGCTATTGAAACAAAAATAGTCGTTTTTGAAAAAATTGGTAGATTTTCGAATAGAAACAGAAAGGAATAAAAAATATTTTACTCGCCATAGAAACCAAAATAATTCTTTTTGAAAAGATTTACATTTAATAGAAAATACGCCAAATTTTTCATTGACCACAGGTACGTCGTGTGGTATCTACAATGTGATATGAAGTAGGGTACAACACGACCCTCCTGTGGGACGTGGGTGTCTGACACTTTTTATGTCATCCTTGTCTCACATTTGGTATTGTGTAGAAATGTTACAACGCTCATGTTAAAATTAAGATATCGTATTGGGACTTGAGAGACGACGTGTTAAAGTTTGTTCCACGCAATCACAAAACAGCAAGGGTCACTAACACTTGCAGCGCCACTAGTAGCACCACAGTGACCTGTAGCGCCCCTAGCGGTGATAGTAGCCACACTGGCAACCAGCAGCAAGAACAGCAGTGATAGTAACCTAACTGTAGGGACAGCAACACCTGGTGGGCCGTCGTCGACGCCGGCACCACTCGCAGCAGCGTTGCCAACGCTGCCACCATCGCCAGCACCGACAGCACCGCCAGCAGCACCAGCATCAGGAAATAGCAGCCCAAGCAGCGGCGGGTGTTGCCCGAGTAACAGACTAGGGTCCCATTCGCGGTGGAGGTGGGAGGCTTTCGCTGGTGGCAGCGTAGGAACCGCTTGTTGATTCATTTCCGCTCAAGAAAGGATACGGGGACAGCCTGACTTTAACTGGGCCCCACTGACACACGCCTCGGTTATGTAATGGCAACAGAGATAAATATTACTTATAATAATAAAAACGGAGGAGGAGAAGGGGTGAAAGGAGAGGAATAGTAGGAGGAAGACGAGGGGAAGGAGAAGAAGGAGAAGAGGAAGAAGGAGGAAGAAGGAGGAAGAAGGAGGAAGAGGAAGGTAAGAACAAGGGGGAGAAGAAGAAGAAAAGAAAAGCAATAAAGAAGCAGGAGGAAGGGGAGGAGGAAGAGAAAGACAAGAAGAAGAAGAAGAAGAAGAAGAAGAAGAAGAAGAAAAAGAAGAAGAAGAAGAATAAAAAGAAGAAGAAGAAGAAAAAGAAGAAGAAAAAGAAGAAGAAGAAGAGAAGAAGAAGAAGAAGAAAAAGAAGAAGAAGAAGAAGAAGAAGAAGAAGAAGAAGAAGAAGAAGAAGAAGAAGAAGAAGAAGAAGAAGAAGAAGAGAAAAAGATTTGAAGAAGAAAAATACATATAGTGTACATTTAAACACAAATCTCAGGGTAGCAAAACAATTTAGCAATTCTATTTGCTACTTGTGGTTTAGCGAGAAGAAAAAAACTAGTCAATAGACAATATATTATTCATATAAATACATACATTGTACATTTGAACACATAAGAGATGTCCATAATAGGACATCTAACCCGCTAAAAAGAGCAGTCAAAACTCCAAACCACAATTAGGAGTAATTTTGAAAGGGAATGAAAAATAAAAACATTTACCATTTTCTGAACCAAGGTTTCAAGCTATTTTTAGCAAAATAAAATAATATTTTGCAAGGCCAGCTCTCATCAGCGGAAAAGCCAAGATTAACACAGGTACAAACACAGGCATACAAACATATATATACATATGTACGACGGACTTCTTTCAATTTCCGTTCACCAAAACCTCTCATAAAACTTTGGTCGGCCCGAGGCTATAGTAGAAGATACTTGTCCAAGGTGCCACGCAGTGAGACTGAACCCGGAACTATGTGGTCGGTAAGCAAGCGACTTACCACACAGCCACTATATATATTTGCTCTTTTCCCGAGAAAAATATTTGTATATAAGTGTGTAGTTGTATATAAATGTTACTACATTATGAGTTAGAGCTCCACAATTATTGCAATTATTCCGTCAGTTTCCAGTACTGAGGTCAGTTTACCAATGTACATAGCAGTGTTGCTATTTATAACAGACAGTGCATAAATAAGGGAAGATAACCACAAGTATGACTCAGTAGTTGCTACGTATGTTTCGCCATTTCGTTATTTGGATGTCAGCACTGTAAGTTGAGATGGCTATTGGATGGCTAACCACAATGGATCTTCTGGGGAATACTTTATTGTGTTCTGTTGCTGAAATCTGATATTTCAAGTCAGAGGTAAGACAACGTAATTTTCAAGTAATTAGAGAAAGAAGGAGAAAGAAAGCAAATGGTGGAAAGGAACGAAGGAAGTAAAAGACTGACCAAATTAGTAATAAATAGCATAAATATATGTGGAGGCACATGGCTTAGTGGTTAGGGCAGTGGACTCGCGGTCGAGGGATTGCAGGTTCGAATCTCAGACCGGGTGATGTTTGTGTTTATGAGAGAGATATCTAACCTCCACGCGGCTCCGGCAGAAGATAATGGCGAACTTCTGGTGACTCTTTCGCCACAAATTTCTCTGAACTCTTCCTCCTGCATCTAACAGTTCACTTGTGACGGACCGGCGTTCGGTCCTGGTGGGGAACCTATACGCCAAAGAAACCGAGAAACAGGCCCTTATGAACCAGGCATGGCTCGAGAAGGAACAAACAACAATAAATAAAAATATAAAAAGCAAAATGAATAAATAAATATATAGATAAATTATATATATTATATACCTTGGCGGTGGGGAGCGGGGCTGGGTTCAAGAATGTGATTCTTAGATACATCATGCCAGGTTCAGTCCCACTGCGTGGCATGGAGCCCTCAATCTTCTCTGGCCTCAACCGATTAAGATTCGTAAGTGGCTTTGTGCTGACGGAAATAAACGACAGGCTCCTTACAGTTTTTGTCAGCCTAATTCTCTCACAAAGATTTGGGCCGACCGAGGCCATCGTAAAGTCACTTGCCCAACGTATCATGCAGTATGACTGAACCCGGAACCTTGTTGATTAAAAACGAGTTTTTTTAACCAAATAACCATCCCTTTAAATTATTTAAAATAGCCATCTGCGTAACATACTCAAAGCAAATATATCGTTCGAAGCTTGATAAACAGCGGTATTGGCCCTGACCTCTTATAGGGGTAGTGTAAAAAAATACAAAAGTATTAATGTAGCGATCGAAAATCGTTCAACAGCAATTGAGGCATTGCTAGATACACATCTCTGCTTCTTTCAGGTTTCGTCAGTGGCGAGTACCCAGTGAAACTGCATGCAAAGACAAAACACTATATCATAGTGGAACAGAGACATGTTTTCGCATCCGGTTATTTGTGAACCGTTGCTACTTACGAAGCACAGAGGAGCAGAAATAGGTGCTTAGCGACGCCACTACCGCTGATATGCTATTTTTATCTGCTACTTATATATCTCTATGCTTTTAACACTATACGTCGATAAGACATGCTATCTCGAGGCGGATACTGATGTTCAGCAGGTTTTCAATCTTGTATATGCTTTAGGTATGAAATGTAGCTATTTTGAAACTAATAATGATTTCATCACTGATGAAGAATTTAAAAATAATTTAAGTCTACTGTGGTTAGTTTTGTTATTTAAAATGTATTGAAATTTATGAATATCCAGCTTCATTTACATAAACATATACCAAGTACCTCTTCAATTATCTTTCTTAATTAACTAATTTTATTATCTTATCAAATATTCATACTTTATAATTAAATTATTGAAATAAAAAGTTTCCCGATGGCATACAATGCTTTTAGTCAATTCTATAAAAAAGTAATTCAGTAACTACAATATTAATAATAGTTAAGACTATTACCCTCCGTTGACAAACGTTAACCGCATAGCAACGTTCAGAGTTACATCCCTTGTTTTCTCAGATGTAATTGTACTGGTTTACTCTATTACAGATATTTGAGTTCGCCCTTGCTGGAGCAGAGCTTATGTCTGTCTGCCAGCCTGCCTATCTATCTATCTATCTATCTATCTATCTATCTATTTTTATCCATATAAATATATCCCAGCAAACCTACTTGCTTATCTCTAAACCCCTCATATTTTTTAATATATATATAGATTCAGTAAGATACATAATACCACTTGCTAAAATCAGAGCCAAGGTTCCAAAATCCACCCTAAACTCACGATAAAGATACACGCGAGCAATGCAATGAACATGTGAGAAATAGGCTGTAGTGGCGCGAAATTATAGCCACCATTGAGGAAGTACTATCTGCGCATGCGCGAGGGACTTGCTTTCCCGGAAGCCCCTCGAGTGCGCATGCATAGTAAAACTAGTAGTTAAAGAGTTACTTTCGTTTTATAACTCAGTTGAGTGAGAGACCTTCGACGTGACAACACCTCGCTCCTCAACGAAGCACTCTTCACCACGATGCCATCGATGTGATAGCTGCTTGCTCCTCTGGCATGCATCAAGGAAGCTCTTTACCTTCCAATTCCGATGACAACTGAATCAGCGGCTGCTAAGCTGAATGACACAGGATTTGTAAAACCAAGCATCATCCAAGAATAAAACTTATTTTTATTATGTTGTTAATTGTTCTACTGTATCTTCATATATAATTATGTTGAAAGGGGATAGAGAGAGACTAATGTCTCTATTGCAACTGTCAACCATTTACAAGGCATATATTTGCGTTGAATACAAAAGTATGTATCGTATATTTCATTATCAATTGATTTCACGCTTTGCATGACAAACATACTCTGTGATCTTCAGTTGAAAATAACATTTGAACATCTATTTCAAAAATGTTTACTACATTAACTCGTGTTCGTTCCTTACATTAAACGTCTCGCTCTGTTTAAAAGCAAGAATGCAATTTAAGTAAAGATGTATTATTACCCTTATTGTGGAGGCGCAATGGTCCAGTGGTTAGGGCAGCGGGCTCGCAGTCATAGGATCGCGGTTTCGATTCCCAGAGCGGGCGTTGTGAGTGTTTATTGAGCGAAAAGACCTAAAGCCCCACGAGGCTCCGGCAGGGGATGGTGGCGAACCATGCTGTACTCTTTCACCACAACTTTCTCTCACTCTTACTTTCTGTTTCTGTTGTGCCTGTAATTCAAAGGGGCCAGCCTTGTCACACTGTGTCACGCTGAATATCCCCCGAGAACTACGTTAAGGGTACACGTGTCTGTGGAGTGCTCAGCCACTTGCACGTTAATTTCACGAGCAGGCTGTTCCGTTGATCGAATCAACTGGAACCCTCATCGTCGTAAGCGACGGAGTGCCAACAACAACTACATTATTACCCTTATTACCTTATAAGGTAATATACATAAGGCACAATATATGAGTTCACGTAATCCGGAAGTACTCATAAAAGAAGCTCCTTAAGGTATCAAAACAGAGACACAAGAGAAAAACATAAGAAGTGTATAAAGTTATAACTGACAGAGACGTATTGAGACGATGGTTTATTTGTCCAAAGAATTTTCCTTTCGTTAAATAAATGTCCACTTAAATAATTCTCTGTTGTTTATAACTTTCTATATATACTAGATTGAGGAAAAGCTCGTGTGCCGGGTTAAAATAATGATATTTATGCAAGAATCTATTCAAAAACACCAATAACTATTTTTCGAAATAAAGACCATCATTTTCCACGACCTTCTGCCAACGATCTGCGAACATTCGGCTTTCGTCAAAGTGTTCGGTTGGCAACTAAGTTCTCGCCGTTTTTGTAAATTTTGGAATTTATTGCGTTTTTAAATTTTGGAATCAATTTTTTTCGAGAATTCTATTTTTGAATCATTTTGGAATCTATTTTGTTTTTTTTATTCAGTTAAATTTAATTAATTTTTGTTTATTTTCAGATCATTAAAATGGAATGTCAAGTTAAGAAAAAATGAGCATTTTCGACACCTCCTTCATTTTGCTTTTAATCAAGGTTCTAAGGCCGCAAAAGCTGCTTGCAACATTTCGGCTCTGTATGGAGAGGGTGCCATAGATGAAAGAACCGCTCGTGATTGGTATGCCAAGTTCAAAAATGAAAATTTTGACCTCAAAGTCGCACCTCGTTCTGGCCAGTTGAGTTCGATGAAGAGCGATTAAACCAACTTTCGCACAAAAATTCTCGTCAAACGACAAGGGAACTGACAGAGAAAATGGAATGCTCCCACATTGCTATAGAGAAGCATCTTCACTCGATGGGAAAGGTTCAGAAGTATACAGAATGGGTTCCGCATGCTTTAAGTGACAACAACAAACATCCACACGCCACAATCTCCACTGGTTTGCTTGCTCGTCACCGCTCAACTCATGGACACAAGCAACGATTTCTTTACCGAATCGTTAATGGCGACGGAAAATGGTGCTTGTACATCAATATGAAGCAGCATAAGGAATGGCTTAGCCCCGGTTAACAAGCGGCACCACGCATGAAACAAGAACTTCATCCGCGTAAAACGACGTTGTGAGTATGGTGGGACTGGGAAACTGAAAGAAGCCTGTCGTGTATGCATATATATATATATTATAATAATTTTCCCAGAGGAAAATGAAAATTTAAAAGTTTAAACACCTTATATATATATATATATATATATATATATATATATATATATATATATATATATATATATATATATATTTATATATATATATATATATGTGTGTGTGTGTGTGTGTGTGTGTGTGTGTGTGTGTGTGTGCATAAATATATATTTGTATATATATATATGATTAGGTGTGCGTGTCTGTGTTTATCCCCCAACCATCGCTTGACAACAGAAACTAGTGTGTCTACGTCCCCGTAACTTAGCAGTTCGGCAAAAGAGATCCGAGAGAGTAAGTACTAGGGTTACAAAGGTGCTTCAGCATGGCCACAGTCAAAAGTGACTGTGGCCATGCCCCAGCATGGCCGCTGTCAAAGGTGACTGAAACAAGTAATAGAATAAATATATATAGTTCGAAGTTACTTACAAAAAAAGATGAAGACAGGTAAGGGAACAACAAGCAGGTGTATTTCTTTGACGCTCGGGGAGGATGGAAAAGTCTTTGACGTTTCGAACCTACGCTCTTCGACAGAAAGGACGAAGAAGGGAAAAAATGAAGAGACAGGGAAAAAATGTCTACGTTTTAACGGTTCAACATGGTGAAGATATAAATATATATGTGTATATGTGTGTGTGAGTGTCTGGATATATATTCTTTTATTCTTTTACTTGTCTTAGTCATTTGATTGCGGCCATGCTGGAGCACCGCCCTTAGTTGAACAAATCAACTCCAGGACTTATTCTTCGTAAGCCTAGTACTTATTCTATCGGTCTGTTTTGCCGACGAACCACTGGTGTTACGGGGACGTAAACACGCCAACATCGGTTGTTAACCATCATATGAATAAGAGGTGGGATGGCCACAGCTGGAACGTCTTTGATCATAGGTCTGTCTGGATCAGGACTGACCTGGGGCTAAACAACAACAACTATAGCCACTAATACTAACTTCCATACTGTACATTAGATATTGTAGTCCTAGATACACTATGCCTGAATAAAAGATGGGATGGTCACAGTTGGAACGTCTTTGGTCATAGGTCTGTCTGGATCAGGACTGACCTGGGGCTAAAACTATAGCTATTAATACTAACTCCTATGCTATACATTAGATAATGTAGTCCTAGATACACTTAGACTGAACGAAAGACAGGATAATAACAGCTGGAACGACTTCGATAGTTGCTTGCTTTTTTTCAAGACTTACCTAGGGCTAAACAATCTCAACAACATCAACAGCAGCAGAAGTCGCAGCAGCAGCACAGATAGATGAAAGAGAGATAACATTAACTGTGAGAGCGTTGTCTAGAGGGGCGTGGGTGTAATTGATGATTGTTTACCGGTTAAACGTTGCTGATTGGCTGGTGAGGAATGTGTGTGAATGCGCATGTGCAGAGTAAACGCAGAGTGTGTATATGTGTATGCGTACGCTTCAGTGTAGAAGTGTTTCTATTGGGGATGTGTGTGTTTGTATATTTGTGGGTGAGTAAATTTGTTTCATCCGAATCGCATAGTTCCGGGTTCAGTCCCGCTGCCTGGCATTTAGGAAAAACTGTCTTTTAGTATAACCCCCGGGCCGACCTTAGCCTAACGCATGTATTCAGGTTCACAGAAACTGAAAGAAAACCATTGTGTACATACATGATGGTGGAGGCTCAATGGCACAG
>NC_142956.1:3281781-3284281 GCF_046866305.1 Octopus bimaculoides
GACGGGCTTCTTTCAGTTTCCATCTACCAAAAACCAGCTCACATGGCTTTGGTCGGCCCGAGGCTATAATAGAAGACGCTAACCCAAATTGTCACACAGTGGGACTGAACCCGGAACCATGTGATTGGAAGGCTAGCTTCTTACCACACATCCACACCTGCCCCCCCCCCATCCACACACACACACACACACATATACATACATATATATATATATATATATATATATATATATATATATATATATATATATATATATATATATATATATATATATATATATATATATATATATGTATGTATGTATATATATATATGTTCGAATATGTGTGTGTGTGTGTGTGTATATGTATGTGTATGTATATATATTATATATTGAGCGTTAGAAATCTAATATTTGTAGAATCCATAAAAAAAAAGTATTCCACCGAGTGAGAGAAAAATACGAATCTAACCAAACAATTAGGAAATAGATTTTGGTTTCGTTGTTGTTCCTCTTTTTCCTATTCCAGTTTTTGCATCAAACATCTTCACATTTTCTCTCTCATTTTCTCATTTTCCTAGAGGTCATTGGCCTGTTTTTTTAAAAATACTTCTAACGCATAAACCGAGACTGAGAGATTACACGGAGATACAGGGGGTTATTTTATAAATCTTCCTAATGAAAGAATCGTAAAAGCATGAAATCATTAATAGCTGTTTTGAAATTGCGTATTAATTTACACACACACCCACTCACATACACACACACACGTACACATATATAGGTGCTGGCGTGGTTGTGTGGTAAGTAGCTTATTTCCCAACCACATGGTCCCGGGTTCAGTCCCACTGCGTGGCACCTTGGGCAAGTGTCTTCTACTATAGCCTCGGGCCAACCAAAGCCTTGTGAGTGGATTTGGTAGACGGAAACTGAAAGAAGCCCGTCGTATATATGTATATATATATATATATATATATATATATATATATATATATATATATATATATATATATGTATGTATGTATGTGTGTGTATGTGTTTGTGTGTCTGTGTTTGTCCCCCCCCCAACATCGCTTGACAACCGATGCTGGTGTGTTTACATCCCCGTAACTTAGCGGTTCGGCAAAACAGACCGATAGAATAAGTACTAGAGTTACAAAGAATAAGTCCTGGGGTCGATTTACTCGACTAAAAGCGGTGCTCCAGCATGGCCACAGTGAAATGACTGAAACACCTAAAAGAGAGTAAAAGAGAATATATGTATATGTATGTGGTTTGGGGCTCCGATGGAGCTGTAAACTATTACTCAGGCACTCAACTAGAGTCCTCCGCTTCTCCATAGCGGAAACAGCTGTAAGCCAATGGAGTTCATAAGATAATCGTTTATTCCTTTGTCATCACCTTTTTCCTACATGTGTGTGAGTATGTGTGTATGACTGTGCATTCGCATGTTATAGTTGCTACTTTGATACAATCCACCCATGCCCTTCTCATACGACCAAGACGTCTTTCTCCTTCATTGATACATACATAAACTAACATTATTCTAATATAATCTAACTTTACCACATGTTAAAATTCCAGCAACAACAACAATAACAACAATAAGGGCAGCCATAAAATCGTTAATTACAAGCTCAGCTTTTAATGAACGATTTCACTTTATTTGTCATTAACTCACACATTTCCTAATTTCCTCACGTTACGGAAATCCCTCCATTAACGTCTTCAGATAATTTATTGCTGTTTCACTAACGAGTATTTTGCAATCACTAATTCCTCATGGCTGACCAATCGTGAAGACGTGTCTGGCTCAGTGATTAGGGTGTTGCTCTGAAGGTCGTAAGATCGTGGGTTCGATTCCTCGACAGGGCAGTGCGGTGTGTCCTTCAGCGTGTCACTTTATTTCACTTTTCTCCTGTTTACTCACCTGGAAATGACTTAACCAGACGACCACTGGTTCAATCCCTCTCTGTCTTCCCTTCTCTTTCTCCTAGTATTTTACTTTCTCTCTTCCTCCATCTTCTCTCTCTCTCTCTCTCTTTGTCAAAGAAATGTGGACAGAATGAAAAACGGGAACAAAGAAAACAAAAACATGGAAAACGAACTGTTTTTTGAACAACGAAAGAAACAAATAGAGAAACAAGACAAGCAACATAAAGAACGGTCCCTTCATCAGTTGTCCCCTGTTTTATCTACTCCGCGTTTTTATATATATATATATATATATATATATATACACATGCCATGTGTGTGAATTAGCTAGACAGAAACTACTGTTTACTACTCTGGGCTAAAGTCATACCCAGAAGTATTTTAATACAGAGAAGAGTGTACATGGGCCAAGGGACATAAATTTGTTTGATTTCCGTTCACTGATTTTGTTTGATACAGAAACCAAACATTATTTTGGATTATGACGGTAAAACGTGTAAAGTTATGCGGTATTGAGTTCGATTCCGGGACTGGGCTGTGTGTTGTATCCTCGAGCAAAACACTTTATTTCTTGTTGTTCCAT